>NW_010305079.1:1501-21886 GCF_000700745.2 Antrostomus carolinensis | reverse complement strand
ATTTACGCACAAGGCTGCCTGAGCATGAAATCACACAACTGTACAAGCTGCCATGAGCGTGCGAACACTCGCGTTGCACGGGGAGCCGTGCGGGGGGCTGCGCTCAGCAGGCTGCACTGCCTGCCCCAGCTCCCGGCCTGGGCTGCACTCAATCAAGCCTTTGCTCTCTGCAAACACGCAGTAACTCCTGCTCATTTCAGGGGAATGTTTTAACCTTGTGTTTTTGCAGCTAGGAAGAAATAAAACGTTCTTTAGTTTAGGTTGAAAGTGAAAAACTTGTACACTTTTGACGTGCTGAAAGAAGCTGCTGGGTTGCTGAGCTGTCCTATGGGGCAAGGACGATATAGCTAAAATAAGTGTCAATGGTCCTTTTATTTTAGCAGCTAGAAACTAAAATAGTTTTTCATACAAACTCACAAGTCCCACTAATTAGAAATGGTGCTTTCATGTCTGTCATCAAAATACAGTAAATCCTGGAGGTTCTGTGAGGCATACGGTGTTTGGGACGACATGTCGGAGATATCTCTGCTAACGAAGTACAGAACATGTTCCCCTTGGGGATTGCAAGGCGCTCTGTGAGCAGAGATAATTGAATTGTTGTGACAGCTTTGTGAAAAAGGTGGTTTTGCCCCAACTTGCAGATAACCTCTGAGCTCAAGCTTGGTGTGAGTTGCCTGGTGTGGTGCAAGGTGCATGGAGGGGACGGGAGCCAGACCCAGCAGCCTGCCGAAACCTCGGCCCTCCTTCCTTGGGCAGGGCCAAGCATGCAGAGGGAGCAGGGTGTGAGCAGGCAAGGAGGAGCCCAGCTGCTCAGCAGTGCGCTGGGAGGAGCTGCAGGGCTCCCAGGAGTCGCAGATGTACCAAACTCATTTGTCCAGACCCCTTAGCTTAAAGATGACTGCTTAAAGTACTTTACAATGTAAAGTGTACACAGAAAAGGTGTGGAGTACCCAGAAGTAAATTGTAGGCATCTTAAACTTACTGGCTCCCCCCTTCATTACAAAATGTCTTTTCTGCTGATGGGTATTTCCTACAGTGTTTGTCAAACAATAGGTTCATGGCTTAGTCAGGGACAAAGTTATTAAGGACATAAAACGCCATCTGGATGATGCTAATAAACATAAAACCTAACCTTCAGATACACTGCTGCAGTGACCAGACTGCGCCAGACCAGATTACCCTTTGTTTGTGTTAAAATCTGAGCCCTGTACTAACCCTCTTGGTTGCCCAACCTCATATATTTTATTCTGAAAACCTAAAATGTGGTTATTCCAATGAGACAACCAAGTGACCTGTCTCTGGCATCTTACTAGAACACTATCTTAAAAGGGCTGATTTCCTAGTAGAGTTTCTTTTTCGGTTTCTAAACAGTTGGTGGTTGGTTTTAAACTTTTATTTAGGATTTCTGTTTCTCAGTTTAGTTGGCAGTTCATGTGGCGAGGAAAAAAAATTCAAAACCCTCTTGCAAGCTGAAAAAACCCAAACGTATCCTATAAATGCATTTTGGACTTGTTTATACAAGAAAATTATGGGATTTTCCATTCAAAACCTATTCAGTGCTGTAGGAATGACCTAGTTATCACTTTACTCCCAGTACCTCTTGCAGAGTATATCACTGTGAGGGAGAAAGAAGGCTATGCAGGCCTAACCCAAAGCTATCTAATGTTAAAGGACGATTTTCCTCTGCAGGAAGGGTTTGATTTTCTTTCTATGACAGGACATGACTTGTCAAATAAATTTGTGCTTATCACTAGCAACTTGACATTGAAAGCCAGTATTTGCTGGCAAATATTACATAGGCCTTGTGGTTTACTGTTCTAAGGACAACTGCTTTGCAGATAGCGGGTGAGAAGCAAAGGGCAGCCATTTCGATTGCCCTCAGCAGTGCTGCCCTCTACAAGGCTTGAAGATGAGGACCAGGATCAGCTCCAGCTGAGCAGTGCCTTGCTTTGCAAGGACTTGCACTGAAACCAGCAGCTCAGTTTACAGTCAGGTGTTTCGATTGCCCTCAGCAGTGCTGCCCTCTACTAGGCTTGAAGATGAGGACCAGGATCAGCACACCCTGCACCAGGCCATGAAGATCTCACCCCTGTTGACAGCCGTGTAAGTACATCTCTACCTCGTCACCTGCCCAGGCTAAACTGAGCAGACCTCTAGACAAACACAGCTTCGTGTGTTATTCAGTGCTATGAGACTGTGAGGAAGGTACATTAAGGTGACAGAACAAGTCAGATGCTTCCCGAACAAGCATGCACATGTGAGAATAAAAATGTTACACTTTAAAAGGACAGAAAGTGAAGTTTGCTGTCTAATCAGAGGCTTCTTCATACTGTCAGGCTGATTTGCAGCTTTGTGTACGGCGCATTAAAACAGGCAGGACAATTGTAAGGTACCTATAAGCCTAGCCTAAGCTTCCATTGCAAGCCAGCAGTAGAGTGGTGAAGTAGAATTGCCACTGTCATTTGGTACTTATAAAATAGTATATTTTTTTAAAAAAGATAAATCATTAAACACTATGAGCCAGGCCGTGCAAATTGCCATGGAAGCAGCAGCAAAGGCTTGACCACTTGGCAGCGTCAGCGCATGCGCGCAGGCCTGAGCAGAAGGCCTGGCATGAGGAAATTGCAGCTATAGGCATGTGTATTTTCTTTTTCTCCCTCCTCTGTATAGGCTCAGTATTAGAAAAATGTTTTCTACAGGAGTAAAAGGTATTTCCACCGTGCCTGCATGATGATTGTAGGGATAGTTCTGGGAGCAGCAGGGCAAGTAGCTGACTCTCACTCTGTGAAATGGTGCCAATATTAATTACTCCTTTGCGCTTTTACACCTCTGTTGCAGCCATCATTTAATGCTTACTGCAGATGGTACTTTTGTTGCATAAGTTTAAAAATATCCCCTTCTTTACCCCCCAGAGAATTCAGCTGCTGGAGGTCTGTTCTCTGTCTGTCTCTTTGCTGATAATACAGCTGCAACATGAGCACCCCTCATCTCCACTGCATAGACCAGCACAGATGAAGCTCTCGTGAGGCCTTGATCATTTTCTTGGGTCTCATACAAACCCAGAGAGGAGCTGCTGCCCCTAGCAGTGTCCAGCCTGAAAGGAAAGAAAGAGTGGGAGAGTTTTAAGCAAGTGCAGTGATGGAAAGTTGGTGTTTTAGTGCAGAGCACAGGGTTCCACCTGGGCATATGTTCCTGGCTCCCCTCCACCACCCAGTGTGAGATGGGCTCTTCGGTGCCATGCAGCAGCTCAGGATGGGGCTTCCCCTCCCACTGCAGTGACCCGTGTCTGAAGAGCAGTTGGTTTCTCCTCTCCAGACTCCTCTTCCCTGCCCCCTACACGCTGCATATGGGATATGTTTTTTTGCATATTTCTGGTCAGAGGCAAGAGGTGTAAATAATGTGAAAATGCTCAGTCAGTAAGTAGCATGTGTTCAACTAAACCAATTTCTACTAATTAACTTTTAATACTAGTAAGCCATTTGGTAAAAATCTTAATTTGTCTGAAGCCATTATGGGTGTATGACACTTGAATAAAAGTAGCATTTCTGGTTTTCATCCGATATATACTTTGGCTCAGATCTTATGTTCCTTTTCAAGAGTATATTGCCTCTAGTTGTCTCCGTGTGTAGTGGATTTAGCTTCAGGTGGAAGAAAGTAGCAATTTTTGCAAACAAAAAAAATTCATCCTTATGAATATCGGTTGCAATTTAATAATTCATAGAGTAATATTCAGAACAAGAAACATCAGAATAGAACTTAACTAAATATTCACAGTTTGGGAATATCCATGTTTACTTGCTAAGGCTTTTTGCAAAATATGAGCCCAAATATAGGAAAACTGTGCTATTATTCATTACAATTAAATGGGCTTTGGTTCTCAGAGACTCATGCTAAAATCTGCACTCTGGTGAACAAGTCTGTACTAGATTATTTAGTGTCTGCTATTAATAAATATTTCATTGTGGTGATGGAAAATATTTCTTCTGCTTTGTGATACAGGCCCATTTTTTACATCCTGAAGAATATTTAAGACCTTCTTTTTTTTTCTTTTTTCTCTGGGATAGCACTTGCATACACAGGCAGTTGCCGATCTGATTTAGCATCTTGTATTTAGATTAGTTGGCTGGCTGTGATTGAGACGATGTGGGAGGCTGGGGAGGGCAAATGGAACAAGTGATAAGGAGACTAAATCCTCCTTTGGAGACTGTCCCCTCCTTCAGTGATACTGAGATGCTGCTGAATTCACACAAGGCTCCTGACCTAAACTAGGATTTCAAATGGAGAGGCCTTTTCAGTCAATGGTCTTTTTAAGGCCAATGGAAAACAAGTGAGTTTTCCAAAAGCCATTTTTCAATGGAAATATTCCTTTGCCAGAGATACCATGAGTAATCGCTTCCTGCCACCAGAATGGGACTCTATTGTGTGTCAGAGAAGTGAGACGAAGGAGGAAACCTGGCCAAAA
Source organism: Antrostomus carolinensis (assembly GCF_000700745.2). Taxonomy (NCBI): domain Eukaryota; kingdom Metazoa; phylum Chordata; class Aves; order Caprimulgiformes; family Caprimulgidae; genus Antrostomus; species Antrostomus carolinensis. The sequence goes on along the minus strand of NW_010305079.1, from coordinate 17,424 downwards.
CGTCTTTGTGTTTCACCATACAGCCTTGGGAAACCAAGGAAATTTCTGACAAAAACATCTTTTTTTCCCCATTTTTATCAAAACATCCATTGGAAGACAAAAGGGCAGGAGGGGAGACTCGGAAAGAAGGGGCAGCTCTCAGGCAGTGGGTTTCCTGACCAGGTCAGCTTCCTTGGCTATAGGACCAGGTCCTCTGTACCGCAGGACTTGCTGACTTTCCCTTTTCTTGGCTGATGAATTCAGTGGGCTGCAGCAACTATATGGACCCAGGGATTCTTTCTGTGCATTTTCCATGCAAGTCCTAAGGTATTTATGCATGCTCTTTTCTGGTCTTGGCAAGGTGGCTTCTCAGGAAGGTTTCTCTGAATGTGCAGCCCCCTCTTTTGATATCTTTTTATAGGGGCTGTGCACATCTGGAGTCAGATTAATCCCTGGATGATAATCCAACACTCATTAAAACTGTCAGAAATTGTCTCTTCTCCTCAATAAGAGCAAGACCAAGCCCATCTCAGTCAGCTGACTGAGATTCCCACTCTCTTAGATTCATCAATTTTCATGCTGAGTTTGGTTGGGTTTTTTAAAAAAATAAAAATATATATATATATATATATCAGTGAAAGTCAAAGGAGCAACTGCAAGGTAACAGTGCTCAGGGGGCAGCAAAGATGTGTGTGCAAGTTCTGCACTTCCCATGCCTGCCTCGAGGGCTGGGTGTGAGTCAGGTCCTGCAAGTCCCTGAGTCAGGTGCTGCAAGTCCCGAGACTGAGACCGGGCACTCTTACAGATCCGACAGAAGATATGGAGGAGGAAAGCACAGAAGCAGGGAAACAAAATGCCTCCTCCTGCTTCTCACAGCAGAGCTGGCCAAAGCAGCGTTGCCTCCTGCTTCCTGGTTTGTTCCCTGCCTTAGGCTGTGCTGGCTTTTCAGTGTTAAAGTGACCAGGATAGAGTGAAGCTGGGTATTTGTCTGTGTACATGGTATGGTGTGTGTTTATGGCAGAGGTCTGCACTGGGGGGCTGTGGGCAATTAGTTATTTCAGTACAGGGATTGGTGGAAGAGACAGCGACAGTTTGTACAATCTACCCTCTTGCTTTTTAGGCCGTGCTGTTATGTTTTTTCCAGCATCCGAGTCTAACAGCTGCTTAGGAATCCAAAACATAAAGGTTGATGGTGTTTTCCAATTCCTCCATTACTTCAGACAATTGATTAAGTTTTCTAGCTGAAAAAGCTGGACTTTTGTGTTGAATGAACCATGTTCTGATGTCTTTTCATTATTTATGTTCATGAATGAACAATCCCCACCTCTTGCCCCAGCACCTCCCATTTGCCCATAATGTACTGGCCATTATGTCCCCACACCAAAATCACACACCCTTAACTGTTTTTAATAATCTGCGTGTGGTCTGTCTGGCTGTTCTGTCTGGCTGGCACAACTTTCCAAGGCGATTCAAAAGGAAAAATAGCATTGGCTCCTGTCAGTGACACAGGGGAAGATTTTCAAGGTCAAATCCTGCAGCAAACTGCTTTCTTTCACACATTTGAGAGACTTGTAAGGACCCCATTCATGTGATAAATATTTATGATTTGAGAGGAGGAATTCAAGAGTAAGCAAAATCTTCTGACATTGACCGTGGGAATTTTGGGGGAGAAGGATGGGAACAAAATTAAGGCGAAAACCTTCAGCAGTTTTAATCATTTCAGTTGCATTTTCTCAGCAATTTACCTTTCACTTGGGAAAAAATCTTTTCCATTGGAAATAGTGAATGGGAGTGGAATTTTTCTCCTTTCCAGTCTAAGTTCCTTATATTAAGCCTGTAAATCCTGAAGTGGGACTCTCTCAGTGCAAAATACTATTGCAGTAATGGATTTGTTTGCATTCCTCAAAGCTGAGGGACAACATGAATTTGCCAATGTATGGATCTGCTTTCCTTCAGTCCAAATTTCTCAGCTGACTTGTAATTACATTGCATGGAAGACATATATGCTTTCTTGGGATAAACTGAGATTTTGACTCAGGGGAGGAGTAAATTCTTATTCTTTTTCCCTTTCTTCATGTAGAAGCCTAAGGAGATGGAGGCCACTCCTTTTAGACTTGAACATATTTCTTTGTCGAGACCATTATCTTAGTTTAAGAGATGAAGTGCATTGAGTAAATATCCCTTAGCCATTATCAGAGAGTTTGAACCCTGAGTATTCTAGAATAGACTGGCCAGATCTTCTAATTAGTGGCTGGTCATTTCTAGCAAAATCTGGAAGCACAAATCAGCACGATTCCTGTGCAATGTGATTTATCTGTGAGATTCTGATTTTTTTTTTCCCCCATCAAACCTGTTTCAGCTATTTTTGGTGGGTCCTTTTGTTGCTTGGACTTTTCCTTAAAAAATGAAATTCAATTAGATTTTAAAATCTAGCTATTCAGATGCTTTGAGTAGAAAACATTGTCTCCCTAACAGAGACATTCCTTTGGGGATGCTGAAGCATCCACTCAACCATGTCTGACGGAAACAGATGGGAAAATTTCATGTTCCCAAATAGTGACGTTTTCATTCTAGCTCAGTTTGACCTTATGCTCTGTTTGTGCATAATCCATATTCCTGCATGGATTTAGGTTGTTGGTCTGGCTGTATCCTCCAAGATGCACCTTTTTCAAATTTTTCTGTGAGTTTTAGCAGTTATGATAGTAAGCTCCTATGGCAGATGAAACTGTCTTTGAGCTGATGAGGGAAACAAAAGGAAGTCATTTATCCACAGAGATAAAAACTTTAAAATATTTTTGTATGTAAAAGAAAAAAGTAATCCTGCTACCCCAAGGAAGCTAGCCAGACATTAATATATTAAAGCCCAGGACTTTCAGTTTTAGCAAAACTTTTAAAAGAAAAACATTTTTGCACAGTTTGAGTGGCCCATCAACACAATCATCATGTTCCTTGGCCAAGTCCAGGGGAATCCAGGGGACAAGGCATGCACCAGTGCTGGCAGGCTCCATAGATCCCCTTTAGACCTCCATGCTGTCCCCTGCCCGTCTTTTCTTCCACCTCTCTTCTCAGGCTATGCTTCTTTTAAACCTTTTTCTTCATCTTGTTGCCTCCCTGGCTTCTTCAAACACCCCTCATGCCTTGGGCTTTGGCCATGGTCTCCAGCACCTGGAGGACCTGCATGTCCTTCCAGAGACCTGAGAACAGGGCCAAGCAAAGAGACAGCAAAATCCCTAGGACAGCAGAGCACTTGTATTCAGCCTAAACCTCTCCAGTTTTATAATATTTTAATGTAAAACCAAAGCTTTCCAAGTGGTATTCTCAAAATATGGAAAATCTCTTGTGCTGAGCATCCAGAGGGTTCATCTGGGCATGGTATATGGCATTTAGGAGCCCCAGCGTACCACTGCTGATGGCTTCGATCCTGAGGAAAACATAACACACAGGTTATTTGTGTCTAAAGTGCAGAAAAAAATTAATGTTGCCAAAAATCTAAAGGAAAAACTATATCTACTTACTTTATTTAATGATTTGTAAACAAATCAACTGCTTTCTTGAGAATAATGGCTTCAAATCTGAGACTCTTAGAATGAAGGATTTGAAATGGGACCTGCAGTCTATCCTAGTGACAAAGTTACAGCTCCTCTCATCTTGACACTAACTGTAAGAGCACTTTATAAGCCTTGGTGTGTTCCTCCTGAGTGGATGAGAGGGTGTTTTATCAGTTACAAATAATGTTTGGTAACACTGAGATAAATGCAGTTCAACTTTGAGTGGAGAGATTTACGCAGTGTCAAGGTCAATGATGTTATTTTACATTAACATTTACTTAATACCACTATTTACTTGATTAGTGCTTGGTCTATGTATCCTGAGTGGAGGAAAAATGGTAAGTACTGCCCCGTCACTCTGCTCCACTCTTGAGAGGGGATGCCTTCAGGTGTGTCACCTTCTCCTGACTTCTTCAAACCTGCTGCGCAAGGGGAGGCAAGGAGTGACACTGCGTTTCCTGTCTGCGACATTACATTCTAGAGAGATCCTACAAGAAGCAGGGAAATTATTTTGTATCAGATGCATGTTTTCAAATCATGACAATTAGTCATTTATTAGGAAAGTATTTTTTACTTTTTAAACTTCTTTAGAGATTTTGTTTCTTAGGCTTCAGGTAAAGCAAACTTGTAGATGACAAAAATTTCACAATGCTTCCTATTTTCAAACAATTTAGTATATCTAGGGGAAATGAGAGATATAAAACCAATGGGCTGCAATTGGTCTTGAAATGGCTCTTTTTCTCATCTTCTCATGTAATTTCAGAAAAAAAAAAAAAAGACAGATAAATAGCTTTAACTGAAATAGATTAGTATTTCCTGCAAACAGCAGCTGTGCTATGTGCCCAGCTGGGTGTTTGCTGTACTGGATCATGGTCAGGATGAGGGTGAAGTGGAGCCCTGCTTTTGCTAGGGGCTGCGGGCTCCCTGTGCCGAGGGGCAGCTGGCAGAGAGCACTGGCAGCATCCCATGGGCTGTGAACTTCAGGAGCTTCCCTGTGGAAATGTCTCTGGTTGCATGTCTGAGGCCCAAATGCCAAGCAGGGGAAAGGAATGGGAAGGGAACTGCATTGTGGTACGTAGACCCGACTGCCTCAACTCACCATCTTGACAGAAATGTGCCAACAGCTTCATTCTGCTCCCAGCACCTTCTCAGCTTTGCTCCCATCTTCTCAGGGCACGTCCTGCCGTTGGCAGCTGGGGATGGTGGTATGTCCCATTTGTGTGTGCTGGAGCTCATGTGGAAACCACAGAATATTGCACTGTGGGCTTTGTTTTTCAGTGCGTAGAGACCAGAGCAGGCGCCCAGGCAATCTAGCATCAACTAGCTGTTTATTCTGAAATAGAAAATCTCTTTGAGTCCTGCCCTTGTAACAATTTTCATCCAACTGTTTCTGCTTGACACAAGTCCTAGAGATGAAGCCTGAACCTGAGGGCAAGCTCAAGTGCTGCAAGAGGTTATTACAGCCCTGCCACAACCTAGCTGTCCTGGTCGCCCTTAACTTCAGGTGCATGGTTAGAATAGCCGTGCCTTTGGCTTGGTGTCGTTCTCCATTCACATTGTTTGGGTGATTATTCGCATGTGAGGTGGCTGACCCGACAGTGCTGGTGGCTGTGGGACATCAAGCAGAACAAACACAGAGAGTTTTTACGATACTTGGCATGCTGGCAGCCAGGTTCACAGTTTGCAGAAGTTAAAAACTCTCAATTTGCAAATAATTTTTCCCATTAATTTGTGTGTGAATGCTGAAATAAAAATAACCTTTTCTACTTTCCATTCCCTCTGAAGGAAACTCTGCTAATAATTAAGCTATGTGCCAGGACATTTAAGAAAGAACAGATACTGAGCTGAATTCTAAACAAAAGTGTAACAGAAAGCAAAGTTGTGTTTTCTGTCTAATCTTCTCAGATGTTAGGGCCTATTTATGATCTCCCTCATGCCTCAGAAACCTCTCTGAAATCAACACATATGTGCTGTCATGCAACCTGGTTAAATTTAGGAGGGGATGAATTTTCATTTAGGACAACTCTTTGCTCAAAGTTGATATTGTTTCAGTTTCAGGAGGAGCTCTGGGTTTAGTTGTTACTGATCTGCCACCTGGAGAGCTGTGTGATCATCCAAATAGTGTGTTCTGCACCGGCACAAAGGGTTCCTGCTGCCCCATAGCCACGGCACTGGGTCCAGATCCTCAGCTGCAGTGTCCAGACTGACCCCTCCCCAGAGCCAATGTGGCTATGCCAGTTTGCACCAGCTCAGGTTATGATCCTGCCTGCGAATGGCACCAGCAAATTAAGCCAAGAAGTTTCCAATTTAATTTCTAAGTGGTTAAAACATGGAGTATAAGACAGCTAAAGTGCATCAGAGAGCAGGCTTTTCCTAAGTTCACCACCTCTGGGTGACTCGCTGTTACCTCGAGAACGGAAGTTACATGTCTCCTCTCGCAAAGTCAGCAAGCTAAAGCAGCCTTCAGTCCGCCTCTTCAGCTTGTGCGTGAGGAGAGGCTTCACAAGGACCTGAAGCAAGCCTTGCTGAGCACAGGCACACGGCTGCTCTCACCTCCAGCACTAGTGCTGCTGCCCTGGACCTGTCCTCTGAGCCGACAGCTTTTCCTTACCTCAAAATCCTCTGCTGCACACATTTAATCCTGAGAAAAAAGGGACTAATCGTAACAGCCAAAGGGCAGACTTTCACCAGACCCAAGAGAGCAGTCTTACCCCACCAAGGCATTAGGAGCGTTGCAGTGCATTCTGATTTTGTACTCTTGTTATTTTTCTAGTTTTGCATCAGGCAGTACTGATTTCACAGCTTTCATTTTTGTCAGAAAATAGTACTTAGAAAACTGGCTGTTAGATAGGGAACCCTAACAGCACTACCTTTTAATAAACATTACTGTTTCCTTGCATGTAGATGTGTACACACAAGAGAGAGCATATGAGTAGTTCAGCTGGAATTTAATTTCATAAATGAACATAGAAAATGCAGGGCTGACTAATGAGGTGAATTATTGGCTTTTTCATCATCACGAGCCACATCCAATCCAGACCAGAGAATGAAAAAAACTTCTGATTAAATGTAAGGAGTCATAAAGGAAATTCAAGTACAAGTGGGCCAGTTCTGTTTCATGGTTGCAACCCAGAGGCTACAGGAGGTCCCAGCTTTATTACCAGCTGCTGGCAATGGACTAGCGCAGTCTGGACTCCACCTTTAAGGATGCTGTCCCAGTATGCTGTATTAGAAACCAGAATCTGAGACAAGTTTCTCGAGCAATTTCCCTCACTCTGACTTACATAGCAACGACTCCAGGAAATTGTGGAGGGTGGGGGGGAGTTGTGGGGGTTTGGGGGTTTGTGTTTTTTTAAACCTAAAGTATCCGCAGTCTCCTAACCAAGGGGATTGGTTTTTGTAAGTTTGAGATTAAACAGAGATGGCAGTTTGGACGTACTAAGGAATTTTCTTAAATAAGGGCATTTTCATTGTTTGCCATCATTGCTTTCCCCTAAGAGAGGATGATGTTACCATATGTGAGAACGACTTGGTCTAGAAATCTTGCATCTGTTTTATTTACTTGCTCTTGCTGTGAACTAGTGCATTTGATTAAAGTTTTTAAGCTGTGTGCTTACTGTTGGAGCTCTTCCGTTTGAAGTGTTAGGAGTCTGAAAACTTCATTGGCTACTTTAAGTCTTATGTACTTAAACCCTGCAAGGAAGTTATTTTAGTTGGCCATTTCTCAAGCGCCAGCAATGTGCTCGGTGATGTGTGAAATGCTAATATCAGGAAACCTTCCTTCTCAAATAATTTACACTAGAGAAGGAACAGATTCACTAAGACAGGGTGAAGCCCCAGGCCCCTGTCACAAAGTCAACAGGAGATGTTTTCCTCCTCCTTAACCCAGGGTGGGTTTTTTACTTCATATTAAGGCATTTTGGAAGAAGTGATCTTCCCTCCAAAACTTCAGGCTTGTGCAGGGTGTTGCATGTATTTTAGTGTCTCTGTGGCAGGAAGGGAGAGCCTGGTTCAGTGCGGTTTAGGGACTAGTAGGACCAAAGCCTCGGCAGCCCCAGCTCCACGTTGCCCTGTGCTGCGTGGGTGCTGAGCACCGCCCCTGCAGCGAGGTAGCGTTTGCACTAACTCTGCAGTGGCATCTGCAGCTACTCACGGCACAGATGACAGGTTAGATCTGCTTCAAGTGTCCCAGAAGTCCCTGGACTTGTCATTTCTCCAAGTTTAAAGATATACTTGAAGATTCTAAAAATATTGCGTCTTCCCACAAAAAAGTAATAAATTGAAAACTGTTGAGATTTGTTAAGGGCACTCGCCCTGACCGTGCCTAAAATCAAGGGAGTGTCCACTCAAAAGAGTACATATTCTTCCTATTTTAACCCACACAAATCGCACTTATAACTTCCCCTGACAGACACTGTCTCTATAAATAAGTCCCCGTCACCTCCCCCGGGTACAATAACACAGTATACTAGAGGTGTCAAACATACGGCCCATAGGCCAGATCAGCCCACATATGTACTCAAAACTGACAGAATCTAATCTTTCATCTGAAGAAAATGAAGTCTCTAGACCTCAGAGTTTTGGGGTTTTTTTTTAAAGAAAGAAAGAAAGAAAGAAGGCTTCAGCAAGGAGTCAAAACTAGAGTTCAGTAACATCTGCTTGAATCCACAGGCAGCCAGACACGGGGATGGAGGGCAGGAATTTGTTGTTGACTTCATTGAGATGTCGATGCTATGGGAGGATTATCAAGCCTCACATTCCTTTCTCTGGCTGAGAGACCATAGTTCAATTTTAACACCCTGAAGAAAACCTTAGTGTTCATTTATGGCTATTTAACTGCTTGTTGTATATCTTTTGCCAACATAATTATTGAAAATAATTTTTGTCCGTGATGCTCATTCCTCCTTTTCCTTTTGCACTCTCATGAATCTGTAGCCACCATCATGGTCTGCTTCTGCCTTCATTTTGCTGAGCTAAATCAGCCAAGATCCTTGGAACTGCACTTCCTTGGTCTCAGGTAACAGGGCTGTTACAGCTGCCTGGTCTCTGGGGGCATTACCTTACCTCACCTGCCACAGCAGACTCCTGCTTTTCTCAAGGCCAGGTCATGCTGGTGACTCACTCTTGTCCTGTGACCAGCCAATACCTCCAGACCCTTCTCATCTGCTGTCATTCTCGGCCGATGAGCTCCCAGGGCACTGCAGCAATGCTGCTCTGAGTCCTTACAACTTAGGTCAGGCACGTGGTGCTATTGAATCCTGCCTCATTTCTATCATTCCAGTCATCTAATTCTTCCAGTTCTCCTCCTCTGGATGAGAAATACCCACCCTATGCACTCTTTTTCTCCACCTTTGTTGTGTTGATCCATCCAAATCATTGCAAAAACAAGAACACTTGTTAAAAAAAAGGATGTTTAGGATTTTTTATTTCAGGTTTTTAAATATAGGTTTTTGACTCTTACTTATGTCTTTTTTGTAACAAAATAAAAACAAACAAACAAACAAAAAAAACTAACCAGTACTGGAAAATGAAACTTTCTCTTGCAAAATTATTTTGGGTTTGTTATTTTGAAAGGTTGCCATTTTGACCTAGAAAAATACAGTATAGATATTACTTTGAAAAAATGCAATGGTTCCTCTGGTGCCCCAGCTAAACTGGGAGAAATCCCTTTATGTGGGGCATGAGGAACTACTGAGACCTGCTCTGCCCCAAAGCACATTCATTTGAAGTGGCAGCAGTACCAAAAGGCCAAAGAATTAAATTCTTCTCCTTGCACCAGTCAAGTCTTTGTTTTCCCTGACTTGGTCACAGGAAATTCAGGTAGGTACAAATAATGCTCTTATCTAAAGAACACTGTTGGCCTCCGGTAACTAAGGGCTTTACCTGTAATGTTGTAAGTGCACTAAGATCTCCTCCTACAGGAGATATTTGTGAGACTGTGGGAATCTAATTTTTTTCCTGATTAGGTCTCAAAGCCAGTTAAAGGGACTCCTGATGCCTTCTTCCTTTTGTGTACAAAATGGTTTTAGCTACTGAGTGCTCTCAATTCCTTATTCAGTAGTGAGGGAATTTCACCGTTCTCCATCAATGATCTTGAGGGGCTTTTATAGCATTTAAGCACTGCTTCTGTTTATGTAAGCGGTACATTCCCAGGCACGGCCATTTAGGGCACATGTAACCTTTTCAGCTGTAAACCAGGAGAATCCTATTGGGGTGAAACTGGAAACCATCACACCCACAGTGAAAACACCATCATAAAGTATTGACAGGAAGGTGCAGGTTGGGACTCTTACTGTTCATTCTCATTTAGGAGGCAGAGGCATTCAGTGTTGCCTCACTCAAAACTTTACCAGGGGAAAAATCATCAAGATAGATCTGTTTTCAACCACAATGCTCAAGTTGTTTTTCATTTTTTAAGTCAGGTTATTTCTACAATGAGACTTTTGCACGAGGCATAGAGTGCAGGCCAATATACCATATTCATTGGGGCTAGGAAAACCAAAATGACTTTATTTTTGACCCTTGAAAGTTTCTGATATCTCCATTTGGTTTGGATTTTCCCAATCTCCAACGTGATGCTGTAGCTGAGTAGAGCATATGGTCCTAATAGATATTCAGTCCAGATGTTAGTTGTCTAATATGTATCCTGAACGGCTGTGCCGAGCAGCATGTAAGAAAAGCTGGTGGAGCAGTTAAATAAGGAACATGCACATTCCAGTATTCTCACCAGTTTATGAAAGTTAAGAGTTCCAGATTGCAATACCTCCGGTTCTGTCACTTTGAATTTCTGGGAAATGTTAAGAGCATGAAGCTTGCTGTACATGCTAAGACCAGGCAGGGAAACAGGCCCACCTGAAACCTGAGCACAAATGTGAGGCTGCGAGTTGCTCCATGCTAGATGTGAGAAGGGCCCAGACGTTTTCTGGTGCAACTGAAGGTTGGATAGCAGCTCGCTGTCTGGATGGTCTTGGAAAGGGGGTTAGTCTGATCAAAAACTTCATGCTTAGTAAGGGAGGGGAAAATTTCCCCTGCACCTTTTGAACCCAGGGGCTGGTCTCTGCTAAGCTTGAGCAGTGGCTATGAATGGTAAAGATTTCAGTTCTGGCAGACTACATGAAACTGGTGATGGACAAAGAGAAAGAGTGTTAATCCGGCTACCGAGGGAAGGGCTGCTCTCTGAGCGGCAGCCTGAATGCCCCCCACCAGTGGGAAGAGCTTCAGTCAGAGCTTGCATACTGCTCAGCACAAGAAAATCCCACCACAAATTACAAAGCCAAGGAAGCCTTCATGTTTTCCCTGCTGCTCAGGAAGCTATTTATATTTTAGTGTTTGACATAGCACGTAAGCTGAGAACAGACCTACTTTTCTTCTCCCATATTGTGTCCTCTTCTTGCTGAGGTGATGCTGAGGCTTCTGGAGAGTCCCATGCTGCTGGTTACTGGCGTGAGTAAGAGGACACTTATAAGCAGGGCTTGTGCACAGCTGAATGCAGCCAAACTTGTTCACAGCAGCTTGATGTAGTCTGAGACATCTGGCACGTCCTTCATTCCCTTGTCTTTGGCTAGAGCTGAGGAATGATAAATCTGTGTGATGCTCAACTATTCCTTTAGTTCTTCTAGGTTAGATTTTAATTCAAGAATAGGAACAGGACTATATTTTCTGGCTTTCTTTAAAAAAACCCCTCTCTCTCCTTATCCTTTTAGGTTGTCAGGAAGATTCACCCCCTGTAACAACCCCTCATAAACTGTGACCCCATGAGCATCCTGACCTTACTCCCTCAGTCCTCTCAGCTCAAGCCTTGTTCTGATTTCCATGGATATAGGATCCCATGTCAGGAGATAAAGCAAATTGCTTTATAGTTTTAACCTGCAAGTGCAACTTACTCAGCAAGGAAATTAGCAGCTTCAAACACATGCATAGGTACACACAAACCCTCTTATTACTCAAGGAAACCTGAAAGTAGTTTCAAAGCTACAAGTTTATTGACTGGGAAGTCAATAAAAAGGATTAGCTTTTAAGATTAACAGTAAAACTTGATTGCTGCTTTCAGCAGCTAACCTAATAATTTCGGGAACAGAGACTCTGGTAGCTGTAGATCACATACAAAAACTTGGTGAACATCTTTGGAAAGGAATGTTTTTTTTTACGCATGGATGGAAATAATTTAAGCCACATAAAGCAGCCTAGATATGCTCTACTATGTGTGGTTTTTCTCCTTGTCAAATAGAGAAAAGAAGACTTTGACCTTTTTAGGAACAAAAGGAGAGGGTTTTCTTTATGAGAAGTATTCTTTAGTGATTAAGTACAAGTGTTTCATTGTGTTTATTCTCAAGGTCTGTGCTTATTAATGTTCAATTGCTGATTAAAGGCATTGTCTACAATTAATGCCTGTCACTGATGTTTACACGATGATGATATTTCATCAGAAAAGGTAATACTGTTAATAAGTCGCAGCCCTGAGAAATAAGCAGAGGGTAAGTACCACACAGAGGCTGTCCATCACATACACATGTTACTGGGTACTAAGCCGGACTCTTGCATATTGTCCTTGTGCTTGCTCACAAAAGCTTTGCCTGCTCTGCAGATAGGCAGGTTTCTGCTTTTGGATTAGCCCAGGGATGGAAGAGATGCAAGGGAAAACATGACAACAGAGCTGACTGGATCCCAATAGCAGTCTTCTGATGGTAGGACTTCTGGAGTGAACACCATGGTTGTCTGCACTGAAAAACACATGAGCAACTCTCTGAATTCCTTCTCAGTGACCCTTAGAATAATATATTTGACTTCTCTCACATGCTTTCACAATTCTGCCTCACCACCCTTGAAAAACTTTTTAAAATATGTGATAGCTTGAGGCAGTACTGTCCCTGTGCATGCTTGTGTTTCAACTTGTAGTGTAGCTGTGCATCTCCTGTGTCAACAGCTTGACTGTGGGTCCCTTAATGCAGAAGGGAATTTGTTATTTCTCAGCTCCATCAGCCTCAAGAAAAATCGTGGGTTTGAGGTGAAGCTCTCCAAAAACCTCCCATGACAGTGATGCAAAAGAGGGTTTGAGTTCTCTCTTCTGAGATCAGTAGCTGCCACTTGGCTGGATGAGATACAAAAGAAAAGTCTACTTTACCAACTGTCAAAGCAGTTAGAGTCAAAGTCAGGAAGTGCATATTCAGCAAAACAGTCATCTTCAACATCTCCTTGGAGGAAAGGGTTTGTTTTTTTTTTTAAAAAAAGGCAAATAGAAAATAAATTGTAACTTGGGAAAAATAATTCCAGTGCCTATAGCATAATAGCTATATGTGCATGTATTGTGTTTTACTATTAGTTCATTACTCAGTTTTCTACCTGAAGCAACCTGCCCTTTCCTGGACATCCCATGTCAAAAGAAGCAGGACATCATCAGCCTCATGTCTTTAGAAGTCTTGGCCTGTTTAGACATTCTTAGTGTACTAAGTTTGACTTTGAGGTCTTGCCCTTTCAGTGCCTCTGTTTTCTTTTATTTGACCCACATGATTTGTGGTGTTCTGGATGCAGCAGGTCTCTAGTTTATGGATGGGAAGGTGTTTGGAGGCTTTATCCACAGCTCAACTCAGTAAAAGGGCCCTTGTTGACTTCAGTAGATCCTGGATGAGATCTTGAGTGTCTTTTGCTCCATTATCTTTGGCGTCTGCTGCATAGGGAGCACAGCTTGCAGGCATTCCAGAGCTTCTGAATTTACCCAGCATCTGCATTCCAGATAACCAAGATGCTTACTTCTTAAAAAAAAAATAAAAAAATAATAAAAAAATGATGTCTATAAACCATCCTGGAAGTTTACATTACATCAAAGTTCAGAAGAATGCATAACCATTTCATTCTGCTTCCAGTCTTTCATGCACAGTTCTAGGTTATCCTTTCTATTTTAGGAAAACCTTTAAACATAATATGGGGTGACATAAAACAACCTTGCTGACAGTATGACAAAGATAGTGTGCCCTTTCAGAAAAATCATTGTGTCTATTTAAATATTAGGCTTCAGCTTGTTAGTGAAAAATGTGTTGCACACAGCTTTTTTTTGTGTGTGTGTGTGTGGGAAAATACAGTACAGATTTTGAAGTTTAAAAAAGTCTGGCAAATTACAAATTAGGATAATAATTCATGGGAGTAATAAAATATCAGACTTTTATTGCACCATTGAGAAGGGCATTAAAAAGCATCTGGGAACTTGAGGTTTGGAAAGATGGGTTTGGAAAGACTTGGTGGGTTAAATATTAATGTAGAAAATATGGCATCTGTAAATGCCTGGAAATATGCTTGTAGGGCTTGATTCAGCAAAGGATCAAGCATTCCTTTAGGGTGCTGAGCACCTCCAGGAGCTCCTGCTGACAAAGGGAGCTGACAAACTGCAATATCTCCTGAAAGCCCATGGTGCCTGAGAGAACTGTGCTCATAATGAACATCTCAAGGGCATTTGGTGTCAGCTAGACCAGCCAAGGGGGACATGACAACTGAGTCACCCTTTTTTCCAGGCCAGCCTGGGCCCCAGGTGGCCAGGAGCAGGCGGCAGAGCCACCCCATGCAGTACTGGCTGGCATGGGGCTGTGGGGCAGGTCACTCGCAAAGCTGGGTGGAGGGAGGAAACAAAGGCTGTGTATCTCCCAGCACCTGTGGTCCAGTACCCTTCACTGCAAGGCTAGCTGCAATGCCACTCCTGTTATCTCCAGTAAGCTGCAAGAGCACTGGCCAGGAAAGCTGCTGTCCCCCAGCATGGAGGGAATATGAGGTGTTTTCTTCTGGGGCCAGCAGGGCTGGAGAAGGAGACCCTCACATTTTCCCCGTGTCCTCTAACTCTAGGTAGCAGCTACGGTTATCCTCCCATAAAGTCTTGTTCTCTTTTGACCTTTTTCACCTTTTTTTACCTTAATTCTAGTCATACTTTTCAGTTTGTTAGTTGTTTAGATGCGATGTTCTCAGGGGAACTGAAGTCCTCACTCATCAGCCTTTTATTGTTTGTGCTGAGGAAACCAGCCCTTGTTAGCGGTGGAAACCTCCAGAGGCATGTGCTCTTCGTGCTGTTTTTCAACACAGAGAACCAGTCTGTGTGACTTACTGTCCTTTTGAAGATGCTGTGAGTGCAAGGGAGACTGGTCAATTGGGACAAGCTGCCTTTCTGCTTCAGGCACCACTTCCTACCTGCAATGGGCTGCCCTGGCTTCTCGCCTCACTCCAGCAGCGGTAGGTTGTCAGCCCAGGAATGAGAGCTGCACGCTGCTCTTGAAACACCTTAGTTTTATTTACATTATTATTTTTAATACCCTTTCTCTCTCTCCACATTCTGACATGGTCTTTAGGTTGCTGGAGAAGTTACAGGACCGTGTGCTCCACATTGTCTACATGTGGCAGCAGAGCTGTGGTGGCGCACAGGGGTGACGGGTCTTCAGGCTCTGCTGGCCACCAAGGAGCTGTCAGGGAGTGCGGTACCACCCCTCACTCAGCCATCCTGGGGTGCCAGCACCGTCAGTGCAAGGTGCTGGGGAAACCTTGTTGGGACTGTGGGCCTTTGTTAGCACTTGTCATGGAGTGGAGCTGTGAGGGGGCGGCCTATTGCATTTCCTGAGACAGAAGAAATACGTCTCAGCTTTCTGGCATTGATTTTTGACAAAGGATTCAAGAAGCTGCAGCTGTGCTGGCTTCCTCATCCCTTCCCCCGCTTTATTACAATGCGTGTTGTTCTGAAATACTCAATTCAGCTATAAACAATCTACTCTATCAACAACATGCTTTTGCACTTTTTGAAATGGTGCTTTGAGGCAGATAAATGAAAGTAAGTATGGCAGCTTGCCAGTAAAAATCCTGCAAACTGTATCATCACAGGGGCACTGACTAAGACAGCACATTATTTTATTTACTGTGGAATCTGAAAATCCATTTCTGCCCATACAATAGCTGTTTATTTCATCTTTGCTTGATGTTTGTTCTAATCCTTCTTGACACTTCTAGATAGTAATGGTTCACAAGCTGTTCAGATCAGTGCTCGCAGGGCTCCATCAGCCAGAGCTTCTTTCTGGTTTTAGAAATCCAGCACCCTTTTTGCTGGTGTGTGCCCTCCAGCCAACAGCAAGGCCACCTGCCCAAGCCCTGGACATGGATAAAGTGCTGGGGAGGTCCTACAAATCC
Organism: Antrostomus carolinensis; assembly: GCF_000700745.2. Taxonomy (NCBI): domain Eukaryota; kingdom Metazoa; phylum Chordata; class Aves; order Caprimulgiformes; family Caprimulgidae; genus Antrostomus; species Antrostomus carolinensis. The sequence continues at coordinate 1,747 of NW_010305079.1, read as the reverse complement.
CTACATCTGTCCCCTGGGTTAAATTAGCACATTCTCCCAGCCCAGATGTACACAGAAGCCCGTATCATGAATGCGTTGCAGTGGGCTGATCCGGACAAAGGAACTCCTCAGGTTTTGAGTTTTTCTTTCTAGACTCTCAGCCCATCAGGTGTTTACATTGCTAGCTGCCTAAGTTATATCACGCATCCCATACTAGATAAAACTGTTTCTGAGATGCAGAAACATGAGGTGACAGGGTGACCAGTG
>NW_010305079.1:0-1480 GCF_000700745.2 Antrostomus carolinensis | reverse complement strand
TCAGCCTGGCCCTGGTGATTTCTTAATCTGGGCGATGTGTCCTCTGACGGTGCAATGGCCTGTTCCCCAGCTCCTCTGGTGGAGTGGCTCCTCCAGCACCACTCATCACAATGGCTTGGAGACAGGAGAAAACCAGGCCGGGGAAGAATGTTGAAACCATTTCAAAAACCTCTGGAGAGAAAATGAGTAATATTTTGTTTTCCTGAATGGTTTCACTGAAATTTAGGGAAAATAATTGCAGTTGAAAGATGTCAGGTTTTGTTGTTCTGTTCTTTCTTTATGATTTGTTTTCACATGCTTTTTTTTTAATATACTTCTTCCAACTCCTCTTCTGCCTCTCCTTTGTTACCCCTTATCCCATACTCCACAACAGAAAGGTGGGGACGTAGTGGAAGAGAAAGAAAAAATATGATAAAGAAATTATAAAGAATATTTCCAAATTTCCTTTACCAGATCCAGTGAAAACAGTTTTTTGTTAACTTTCAGATCTTAATGATGGCCTTTTATGACCAAAAATCAGCTGAAAATGATTCTAAGCAGCTGTGTTTAACTCCTGTTTGGTTACCCAGCTATTTTTGGGAAATCTCATTTTATCCTTTGACATAGCCAGAGGGCCTCCCACATTCATTTTGCTCTGGGGAGTTCTCCCCTCTGCTCATCCATTATAACCCATCATGTTAAATAGTCAGGAAACTTGATATTGTTTTATTGGCCACCTTATGTTGAACTTGCCCCTTTCATAAGCTTATCCAGAATACAGTCCCTTCCTATGTCCTCTTCTTGACTTTGAGGGTGTTTGTTGAAGTATAGTGGTATTTCATGTGTGAATATGTTCTTTTCACTGATACTATATGATTCTGTATATTCTACGTTTCTAGTTACTCAAGGAAAAGTACTGGTATGGAAAGAGATGCAGCAGAGGTCAAATAGCAGCCAAAGCATCTCTGTATCCCAAAGCAAGAGAAATACAGAACTTTGTGATACCTGGAGAATCTACTGAATAAACAAACCACCTTGACACTTTTGACAGAGAAGGTGTGGTTCTGTGGTTGTGCAAGGCAGCTGAGATTCACAAGCTGGAAACAGTCCTAGAGTGCAAAGCATTCTCCCCTGGGACAGCGCCACTGAGCAGCTGGCAGTGGCGAGGCAGAAAGGCTGTGTGCGGCATGAGACTGGGCAGCTGGGCAGGCTCATGGGTGAGAAGGACAGCCTCCAGCAGAGGAGGGTGGCTGAAAGGTATTAGTAAGAATGACACTGTTTGCAGAGAGAGGTTCCTTTAAATCTGTGGCCTTGGCTATTCTTTTACCTGGTTCTTCTAAGTTCTAAGCCAAAATTGGTAATGCAGTTTTCCATCTGAGAATAACCTGCAAGCTGAACATGCAGGATTGCTGAGCACTTTCAAATGGGTGTCACGAAGATAGATGGGTGTTGTTCTTCATTCTGACAAATTCACAGAATGAATCACAGAATCACAGAATGT
>NW_010305078.1:0-290 GCF_000700745.2 Antrostomus carolinensis | reverse complement strand
GGTGGTGCTCCCCAGGTTGGTGTCCAGCCCCTTCCACTGCACTGTGCCCCCCGTGCAGGCCAGGGAGCAGTTCAGCTGTGCCGAGCCCCCGTACCGCACCACCGGCTCCCGTGGCATCACCACCAGCTTGTTAACGGGTCGCCCTGGGCAGAGGAAGGAGGAAACCGTGGGGTTTAGGGAAGGGGACAATCACCAGAACCCAGCTGTTGACAAGGCAAACGGGGCACCGGCTCCCCTGTTTGCTGAGGAGCCGACGGTCACACTCGGGCCCTGCGTCAGCTCCCTCCCCC
>NW_010305077.1:0-559 GCF_000700745.2 Antrostomus carolinensis | reverse complement strand
GCCGCAGCGGGCGCTCGGTGCAGGAGATCTGGGAGGATTTCTCCCTCAGCTTCACTCCCGCTGTCCGTGAGGTGGTCGAATTCGCCAAACACATTCCCGGCTTCCAGGCCCTTTCCCAGCACGACCAAGTCACCCTGCTCAAGGCTGGCACCTTCGAGGTACGTCCTGGGATGGTGAGGGCTCAATGGAGGGTGCCCCATGGCATTGCACGGTGCCCTACGGCCCAGCACAAAGTCCCACAGCATTGCATGGTGCCCCATGGACTGGCACGGTGTCCCAAGGCATTGCATGGTGCCCCACAGATTGGCATGGAGCCCCATAGCATGGGAACAGTGCCCTTACAGCCTGGCATAGACACTCACAGCCTGGCATGGACCCCCACGGCACTGCAGTGCCCCATGGACTAGCACAGTGCCCCACGGCACAGAGCCCTGGCACAGAGCACGGCGTTGTATGGTGCCCCACGGCACTGCACGGTAGCCCAGTGTTGCAGGATACGCCTTGGCTTGGCACAGTGCCCCGTGGACCAGCACAGTGCATTACACAGTAGCCCCAGGCA
>NW_010305076.1:0-1577 GCF_000700745.2 Antrostomus carolinensis | reverse complement strand
GGTATCATGTCTCGCATGACTGAGCCCCTGGTACAGCAACAAACCCCTCCTGACCTCCTTTATTTTTCCGGGCAGATTGGTAAAATTGGATTTTATTAGACGTCAGATGAAAGCTCCTAATGGTGCCGGGTTTGTGTAGCAGCTGCAGAGCCATGGTAACGCTGGGAGATGCCAGAACATCTCCTCGGATGGATCCATCTGCCTTTTTACCCTTTTCCCTCTATTTCATCCCAATTCATGGCAACAAAATATAATAACTCCCCCCCCCACCAACCACAGACTCAGCCCCCGCTGCCCGGCTTGCAGCCCCGCTCAGGGCTATTTTTGTCCGTCCCATTTTTGTGGACACCATGTTGTCACCCGAACCGTGTGCAGCTTGGGAACCATGAGGCAACTTGGAGGGACGGGCACCCACAGCTCCTCCCAGGGCACCCACACCATGGAGGAGATGCCTTCAGGTTTGGAAAGACCGAGAAGGCAGCAGGAGCAGCCCTGAGCTGGAGGAAGGTTTTCCAGGGACGAAGGGCACCTTCGAGGCAACGATGACGTAGCTCTGGGAACTGGGGGGCTCCAGGAGGGCAGTAGAAGGCAAGACGCCCAAAAAACGTGGCATCTTGCTGAGATTTGGAAGCTGGATATGATGGCCAGAAATAGCCAGGCTGGTCTCCTTCGGGGGTGGGCTGGCTCTGTCCCAGCGTGGGCAGAGCTGCCAGACGAGGCCGGGCAGCGAGGATGGGGTGCGTGGTCCAGCAGGAAGGTTGGGCGAGAGGAGGAGAACCATCCCCAATAAGCAGGGAGGGTGCTGTCATGGGGATCTTCTGATGTGCTTTCTTCTTCCCCCACAGCCTCCCCAAAAACACAGCTGCTTTCCCACAGCCCTCCCCACCACCATCCACCCCGGCCAGCCCCACGTAGCTCATCAACATGGGGAAGGAGAAGACGCACATCAACATCGTCGTCATTGGGCATGTGGACTCTGGGAAATCCACCACCACCGGGCACCTCATCTACAAATGCGGGGGCATTGACAAAAGGACCATTGAGAAATTTGAGAAGGAGGCTGCCGAGGTGAGGAGCCCATCCCTCAGCGTGTCCCCCCCCCTCACGCTCCCACCCACAGGGATGCTCCACACTGATGCCCCCCCAAGTGTCCCATGGGCAATATTCCCCTCTGGTTGGTGCTACCCTTCTTGTACCTTCTCTTTCTCCCTTTGTTCCCATCTATTTTTTTTCCTCTGTACCCCTGGGTCTTCCCAACTTCTCTGGCCTTGGGAAAATAGGTCATCTGGGTGCTCACCACCCTCTTCTCTGGAGCTGGGGGACTTCTTCCCGCAAGCTGGTAATGAGGGCAGGGGCTGCAAGATGGGTTAGGGAACCCATGGTAACCTCCAGGATTCTGGAAGAACCACAAGCTATGGTGCTTCAGGGCATGAAATTCCTTCAAAATATTGTGTGTGAGGGGAGAAAACCTGATATAACCCCTCACTGACTCTCTTAATTTCCCTCTGAAGCATCTGGGGACAAGGTACAGCATCCACTGGCCCATTCTTTTGAGGTAGTTTGTTAAAAAACTCATT
>NW_010305075.1:2101-4199 GCF_000700745.2 Antrostomus carolinensis | reverse complement strand
TCATGTTAAAAAAACGTTATATCATTTTAAAAAGACTTTATATTATCTTAAAAATTTGTTATATTATTTTAAAAATGTTATATTATTTTTAAAAATATGTTATATTATTTTAAAGATATGTTATATTTTAAAAAGATGTTACATTATCTTAAAAAGATGTTATATTATTTTAGAAAGGTGTTATATTATTTTTAAAAGACTTTATGTTATTTTTAAAAGATGTTATCTTACAGTATATATAGTAATAATTGTGGTTTAGTCTTAAGTGATGGTTTTATACCCTCTGATTTTCCCTTTAAGCTTTCAGATTTTGCATTGCCCACAGTATTTCAGCAGGCATCATTCAGATATGTGAAAGTTGTCCTGTAACACGTGTTTTGCACAGGTCAGAGGTACAAAAAGCCGTGTTATAAATGTCTTTAAAATTCCTTTAACAGCTACAGCGCGTACGCTCCTCAGCCAGCGCCAGGATACGCACAGACCACCCAGGTAAAAACACGGGGCGGTGTTAGAATTGCTCTTGGATCACCTGTCTTTTAGTAAAACACCCTGAACTCTGCCAGCCAGGAAAAAGGCTGAGCAGCAACCTCAAAATCTGTCAGTAGAGGTTGTCCTGTAGCTTCCCAGGCAGCACAAAGTGCTTCCTCAGAGCTCAAACAACCTGAACACCCAGGAGCTCAACAGTCCCTGCTTCGTTAGGAAATCCCAGCTGAAGGGAGAGGATTATAAAAGCCTAATTCTCGGGGTGTGTTTGACACCACTGCTGTTTTACTGAGCCCTGTAGGAGAGAAAAACCTTTTTTTTAAAAAAAAAAACAACCTTTAAAAAAAGGTTTAAAAACCCTTTTTTTAAAAAAAAACCTTTTTAAAAGGTTTAAACCTCCTGGAGTGTCCATTTGCTTGTCCCATTGGTGTTCAAGTCTTAAATCCACATCAACAGTTATCAGTTAGATGTTTAATTCCACTCAGTAATGTTTAATTCCTCACTGAGTGGAATTAATAATAATAATAATGTTTAATTCCTTATTGAGTGGAATTAAACATTTGACTGATAATGTTTATCAGTCAAATAATCAGACTGATATTATCAGACTCAGATTATCAGACTGATAATGTTTATCAATCCACATCAACAATTATCAGTCAAATGTTTAATTCCACTCAATAATGTTTAATTCCTTATTGAAATTAAATAATAATAATAGTAATAAGGAATTAAACATTATTGAGTGGAATTAAACATTTGACTGATAATTGTTGATGTGGATTTAAGACTTGAACACCAATGGGACAAGCAAATGGACACTCCAGGAGGTTTAAACCTTTTAAAAAGGTTTTTTTTTAAACAAAAAAAAAGAAGGGGGGGGAGGAAATTACCATTTGTGAGATTGCAGCAGTTGGACAAAAGAGGAGGAGGAGGGGATAGATTTTTTTCATGGAGGTATTGTTGCTAAAACTATTAATACTCTGAATTGGCTAGACTACACAATGATGGTGATCTTGAAGAGATGAATTAAACCATGTTTATTTTTAATCCCAAGAACACAAGTGACTAAAACCACATTTGTATCCATGCTCCAAGTATGTTTTCAAAACTCAATTTTGTCTTCAAAAAGTGTAGTTAACTTCAAGTTAAATTTAAAGTGGTGGAGTTTTAATTTCCCCCCACCTCTCCGGAGAGGTTTTTTGAAGGGAAAGTCCTGCCACCTGAGCGTGTGTCTGTGTTACAGAGATAAAACCCACCACATTGTCACCTTGGAGGTTACTGAGCAGCTTTTAATCGGTTAATTCTTGTTGTGGCAACAGCTTGGCTGAGCCACCACTGTCCTTTGCCAGCCCGAGGCAGGCAGGGCCGCGTTCCTGCCCCTGGGTCACAAATATTGATGTCACCAGAGTGCAGGTTGAACCTGGGCATTTGGGGCAGCTGAAATGAAGGTGATGATAGCTTCTTCTTTTGGAGAAGTATTTGGAGACAGAACAATTTCATAGAATAGAATCCCAGACTGGTTTGGATTGGAAGGGACCTTAAAGCTCATCCAGTCCCAACCCCCCCTGCCAGCAGCAGGGACACCTTCCACTAGACCAGGTGGCTCCAAGCC
>NW_010305075.1:0-1773 GCF_000700745.2 Antrostomus carolinensis | reverse complement strand
GTGGCCCTTCTCTGGACTTGTTGTAGCTGCTCCAGGTCTTTCTTATGTTGAGGGCTCCAGAACTGGACACAGTACTCCAGGTGGGGCCTTACAAGAGCAGAGCAGAGGGGCAGAATCCCCTCCCTCCACCTGCTGCCCACGCTGCTCTGGGTGCAGCCCAGGACACGGTTATTGGCTCTGGGCTGCCAGCGCACGTTGCCGCCTCATGTTGAGCTTCTCAAATGTAGGAATTTGTTACCAAAGGTGCAGGTTACACAGAAGGACAAGTGTCAGCAGAGTGTCAAGTGTGAGGACGGGAGGTTTCAACAACATCCTCTAGTGTGAGACTAAAACAACTCAGCAGCCAAACTCAGCTGTAGGCAAATAACCGTGTGAGCTCTGCAGAGTTTCCTGCCTCTTGGCGTGTGAGCTGCCACAGACAGGCACACACTCAGCTGACTCAAGGCTTTTCTACTCCTGGTTAAGATCTGTAGCTGGAGTTTGGGGAGGCTGGCTCACAAATAACACAGCCTTAGATCCCAAAAGGTGTTTTAAGTTCCAGGCTCCCACAGGAATCGATAAATCCCTTTGAGAATCTGGACATTATATTGGCTTCTTGTCACTTGTGGAGCTGTAACTAGAGAGTTTTATCCTCAACCAAACTGCTGGTCACACAAAGCTGTTGGAAGTTCATAGAATCACCAGATGGTTTGGGTTGGAATGGACCTTAAAGATCATCTAAAGATCACCCAACCCCCCTGCCAGCAGCAGGGACACCTTCCACTAGACCAGGTTGCTCAAAGCCTCATCCAGCCTGGCCTTCAGCACTTCCAGGGAGGAGCAGCCACAGCTTCTCTGGCCAACCTGGGACACTGTCTCACCACCCTCACACCAAAGAATTTCTTCCTCACATCTCATCTCCATCTCCCCTCTGACACTTTCAAGCCATCACCTCCTTGTTCTGTCACTCCCTGCCCTTGGCCAAAGTCCCTCCCCACCTTCCTGGAGCCCCTTCAGGTACTGGGAGGCCACCAGAAGGTCTCCCCTAAGTTGACTGGTACCTGAAGTTTGACCAGCTGGTCCATGGCATGGGGCTGAGGTAGCCCTTTGGCTGGTAGAACCGCAGCACCAGCATCTCTGTGCTGATCCAGCTGTGGCTGAAGAGCTGCTCAGGATTGATCCAGGCCATGGATGGCAGCGGTCGGTCCTTCGGTGACAACCGGGACTCACAAAGGAGCTCAGGGAAGGGGCGAGTTGAGAGCTGGGCTCTCGCTGAATGGGAGCAGCTCTAACCGGGCTGGTTGGGTGATGGCAAACCTGTGCCTCCTCCTGCTGGTCCTGCCCTCAGATCTCTACTTAAACACCCAATTTTTCAAATTATTGGCTGGTCGACATGAAAAATATTTTGAATAATTTAATTGAAAGCTTAAATAGATTTTTTCTAGTGAACACTAAAGCAGTTTTGTGCTGAAGTGAGTGACTTGTTTTACCTTGTGCAGTTCTGTCCCACTCCCCGTGTTCCAGACGATCTCTCAGGATATCCCTGTGGGTGCTGATGGGTGCCCAGGCAATGACAAGGAGCTGGGTACTTTTGGGTTTTCTTTATTTACATAGCTCAGAGGTGTATTTTGAAAATGTAAGAGGCCACCCCTCCGGTCCTGGCTTTGAAAAATGGGGTTTGTAACTTAATTACAGATCTGAACTGAAATTTGTAATAGCACCTGAACTTTCATAGTAGCCTTGGCTGGGCTCTGCTTTCAGAACATCAGGTGACATCAGAGGAGTGGCTGACAC
>NW_010305074.1:0-9832 GCF_000700745.2 Antrostomus carolinensis | reverse complement strand
TATATAATTTATATATATAATTTAGATAATAAATAAATGTAATAAATGTGCTTTCCCAATCGCTTTCATTCCTTGCTCAATACAGAGCATCTATTTAGGAACTGTTTTTCAAAATACTGTTTTTCAAAATACTGTGTCCTTTGCACCATTAATTTGGATCTGAGATCCTGCCAGTCTGTGCTGATGCTCAACAAAAGGCTGTGACAGGCTGGGGCGATCACACATACAACATCAACACCTGTGAACAAATGAGTATATTTTTATACATGCAAGCTTGGACAGAATTGCTTTGAAACTGGTGAAGTGCTTTAAAACAATGCCATAATATTCTTAAATGCCAAGTGTCACACTGAAATGTTATTCAGAATCACTTCCCTCTCCTGCCCAACCTCCCTGCAAACACGTGGGATGCACAAAGCCCGGCCACGGGCGCTGGGAACAGCATCGGCTGCGGGTGATGCCTTAATAACAACTGGAATTATTAACTCCATTCCTGAAAACTGTTCTGTGCCTCTAAAGACAATTGTTTGCGAAATGAGAATCCTGTTGCCTACAGCAGCAGTGAACTCCCTCTCCTTACAGAGGAACAGCCCAGAAACCTCAGCAAACACCGGAGTGGGTGATGAGATGGGTTTTGTTGCTGAGCCAGCCCAATAAAGAGCTGCTGGGGCTTTCAGCTCCTCTCCAGACCCAGGAGAGCTCTGGTTCCTTTGCCTCGTACTATTTCTCTCTGACTCCAAATGACTGGCTTGACTAGAGGCCAAAGCAGCTCCAGGAACATAAATTTGGGCTCGGAAGGGGAGGACGATAGACAACAGCACAGAAACATCCTGAGCATCATTGCAGCTTTGCCTGCAGGGAGCTGATGGTTCCTAAATGCTTTGTCTTCCTCCTGTCACCGTGTCCCTTTTAATCCCTCTTCCCCACGCTTTTGTAGTCAGATGCCTGACATTCACTCTATTAGTCTCTGCTGCCTTATAACAAACATCAAAAGGAAGCCTGAAGAGATGAGGAATCAGAGATCAGGACCTAGAGCAATAGCTGATAGAAGAGAATACATTAGGCACTCCGAGGCTCAACATGAAATACATTTTCCATCTGCCTTTGTTAGACAGATCTAAGGGCAGGCTTGTCCTTGTCACGAGCAGCAAGAGATGGGGTTGAGACAAAGCGGTTTATGAGAAAAGCCAGGAGTCAGGGAAAATCCTTGTAGAGATGAAGGTCTTTCTTAATTAGACTGATCTGGAGGCTGCGGGCGGCTGGGGATCCGGCTTTGGAAGGCAACGGGCAGGCGGGGGGAGCAGCGTCCCTCTGCTAGCAAACTTGGAACTGGGGAGCTGTGCAGAGTCCAGGCTCTTCAAACACGGGAGAAAAGGGTCATGGTTGCTCACAGAGGGTGGGACAGAGAACCTGGCAGAGCTGACAAGGGCTGCAAGGACAGGGGGACATGGTCCTGTCTCCCCAGGAACGGTACTTGCCTTTGGAGGAAATGCACTTGGTCACTGGCTCTGAAGCTGTTGGACCTTTCAGCCTTTCTGTGCCCTTGAAAGTGCTTTTAGCAGCACAACCACTTGAAATTCCTGCTAAGGGTGTCAACAGCAGCATCTCCAGTAACTTTTTCCTGGCTTTCACCCACAGGATCCCTCAGGAGATGGATCTGCAGGTCAGCCCAGGGTACCTGTCTGACAGAGGTGCTGGTCACAGCCCGTAACCCTACAGCAACTTTTTGGACAGGCAGCTTTGGTCCAGCTAAGCCAATTCTTCCTGCATCTCCACTTGTACCTCCCCAGCATCTCCTCCCTGCCCTCCTGGGCCACACAGTAGAGTTCTTAATTTTAATATCCTGTTGTCCCCTCTCAGGGACAACCCACACACTTCAGATGTGAGTGTGGTGTCAGGCCATTCTCAGGGGCTGCATGAGAATGAGGAGCCCCTTCTGATTCTCATGGCTGGCTCAGATGAAGAGTCCTCAACCCTGAAGATGTGCAGCCCAGCCTGGAACATCAGAGATTGCCCTGTCTGCGTGGCAGAGGGACTTCTGAAGAGGGTATCTTGGTGAATTATAGTCCACAGGACTTGGGCAGATGCCCCTGGATCATTTCACAGGAATCCCTGGAGAGGGAGAAAACAACAAACTTTAGTCCCTCTTGGCTAGTGAGGGAGCCCTTCATTATCAAGGGCTTTGCAGAAGTCAAATGGTCAAATAAACAAGTTAAAACTAGCTAGACTGCTGATTTTCCTAATCTCAGCAGCAAAGATCTTGTTTGTCTTCTGCTCTTCAGAGAAATACCTTTCCTTCCATACTGTGTTGCTTTTACAACCTCGTATGCTTGGGGGATAAGTACCAGGCAGCAAATCCAAGCTTTGACTTCCAGAAAAGCCCCTCAAATATTGTGCCTGAAGGACCCTCCAGCTTGTCAGACACTGAACACCTGATGGGAGGGTTTGGGGACAGCTTCTGCTCTCAACTACACCAGGATGACTCTGAAGGAACTCTCTTGGTTCAGTCAAGTTGTGCAGAGACAAGACCAAATTTGTCTTTATATTTGTGCTTGGAAATGATCTGGCAGAACGAGGGCCACGTTGTCCTCCCTGATGCACATGATGAATTAATGCAGTTACATCTTTGTAAGGGAGAAAAGAATTGGGCCCACGTTGAGCAGCTGAATTAAACTGAATTAAATTTTGATACATATTAGAGATATGTTAGTTACTATATAAAGTAATATAATTAATTAGCCCAGGAAGTCTGTTAAATATTACATAAGGTTACCAATGAGTTCCCACCTCTGGGCCACCGCGGGCCAGCAGGAAGTGAGGGAGTTGACATTTGTAGGTCTTCTCCCATGAGAACCTCTGAAGAAAGCCATGGGCTCCATAAGTGGACTGAAGCTCTACCCCTCTAATTGCTTAGTGCCATGAAGTTTTATAAAGTTTGATGAAACACTAAGGAGCATGGTGTGCTGCAGCTTGCACCAAAGCCCAGAGAAACTCAGTTCATTTCTCTGCAGCTGCTCCGTTTTTCCATCTGCCTGGGAACAGCACAGGCTTCAATTAGAAATTGTTTAGTCCTTCTCAAATGTCTTCACATCAGTTCTAACCTACACCACTTACTGCCATTAAGAGTATTAGGAACAAAGCCCAGTTCTCCTTCTCAAGCCATCCCCTGGTTCCAAATTTAATGGACACTTTTCCAACAGAGCTGTAATGTTTACTCCTCCACGTGGTAAAACACTTCCAGCATCGTTGGTAGCAGCTGTATATGGATACCACGTCTGGTTATTCAAACCCTGCTGTCTCTCTCTGAAAACATCTATTGGCCTTAACAGCAGCCGCCAACTTGGTCCAAGCTGACAGATGCAGAAGGAGTTTTGTTTATATTCCCCTTGTGCTCTGAAATTTTCGTTTCAAAACGCAATATTGAATTGGCCTTGACAAGAGCCAGGTGTTAGTTCTGAGCAGACAGTTACTTCATTACTAACCGTGTTACTCATCTTGCTCTGCTGTGTTTTCTTCCCCCAGAGTAGCTAAACTCAGCATTTTCATGCTCACAAAAGTGCTCTTGGTTTGCACATGACTAGAAATGTGACTTTCTTTGATGACAAGGTGATTTGTAATTTTAAGACGTTCATTCCCAAGAAGCCAAAACCAATCACAGCAGTTTGGGACAGGTCCAACTACAAACAGTCTCCTTGTGCTAAAGGATATAATTTTTGATACTTTGGGAGTTTGGATTTGCAGGTTACAGCTGCAGCTGGGAATGGAGAGGAAGAAGGAAGGAAGGAGAAGAAAGAAGGAAGGAAAAGAAAGAAGTAAAACGGTGTTGGACTTGTTTTGAATACAGATGGACACATACCAAGTGCTGCTTTGAGAGTAGAGACGTTAGTGCTCTTCCTACCTTTTTGAAAGCTGGTTCACAGGGTGTTTCTTAGCATTTTTGAAGACTGTTCCTGTCATCATGATCTTTATCCAACATTAAACTTGTTCAATTAAATCCCTTGCAATATGACAAGGAAAAGACCTTCCATGAGCAGAAGTCATTTTGACATCTGGCTGAGCAGCAGGATGAAGCGCACCCAACAACTGATTTCATGATGTCCCATCTAGGTTTGGATTGTCATGCTATTTTTCAGTCCTAATAACTCCCCAAGTTTGACAGACAAGTTGTTGTTGGTTTCGTTTTTAAAGGAGAAATATACATCAAAGAGTGGCATTTCACTAGAAGGGCACCTCTAGATTGGGAAATGCTCCCCTGGCATTTTCTGTGTCCTATCTTCTGATGCTCCATGTGAAAAATTCATATTGGGGGCTGACTTCCCCATTTGTGCAGTAGCTCGATGGTCTGGCAAAGCAGGAGCTCAAGGCTTCCTCCAGAGATTTCATCCTCAGCTGCTCTGGGATCTCTTTTCTGTGCCACGTTGCTTTCCCCCTCACCCATGTGTGCTGGTAACTTGCAAGGGGATCTCAAAAAAGGGAATTTTCCAAACTGAGTAAACATATCCCGTGATGAAAGGCAGAAGAAAAAGAAATAAAACAAAGGGACAGGTTTCATAGTGACAGATACTTGTGTGAACGCCAGAGCTCTTTCAGCCCTCATCAGTAAAGACACAAACACGAAGAGGGGTTTTTTTTTAATCATCTCTTTCTTTAAGGTTTTTTTCACAGACAAGCTGGCTCCATGGGACAGAAATAAGCAGTGGAAAAACTACAATTCATGTATCGCAATAACAGCATCTGTCCTGGAGGTTTGGAGCTCACTCTGCCTCCAGCCCTGCGCAGACTCCCTGCCCCCTGGAAGAGACAGCTCCTCGGTGTGGAAGCTCTGCCTCCATGGAAATGCAAAGACAGACAGACATCAAAGAGAGGGTGTCCAGAAAGCTCTCATTTCCTCATTAAATATTACTGATGCTTATGTCTTCTGATTTCCATGATTTCAGGACACAGCTGTCCTCGCCGGGTAGTTGCGATGATGCAGATCTAAACCTGCACACAAGTGTAAATTCCTCCATGGGAGGGTGGGAGGAGGCTGATCAGCATCCAGGGGATGTTACTTCTGACCCCACAGGTTATGAATAACCCCCCCATCATTAACACCTAATTTACTGGTTTTATTTGATTTATTCCAGGAGAAACGGGAGCTTCTATCTCTCCCCTTCATGAGGAAGCAAACAAGAGCAACACCCAGACAAGCACCCGTGGGTGGGATGCTTTGCCCCCATATCTCTGCCCTGTGACAGAGGAACTTCTACTGATGTCGAAGCACCGTATGATTCCTGAGCTGGAGCCAAGCACATCACTGCAGGCACTGGATTAGAGATGTGCCTGGAGCAGAGGGACAGCAAATTTTTGAGCCTTCTCAGGTTTAGGTGCCTCGTGGAGTCGAGGGTATTTATATGTAGAACTTGGCTGTGACCATCTCCATTGGTTTGGCCTGGGATGGTGTGTGAAAGCAATTTCAGGTCACGTATTCTCTGAGACAAACCACAGGGAGACAATGTTTATTAAGCACAAATTTGTTTTTGTTTTAATGACTCAGGCATGATTATCACTTTGTCATTTGGAGAAGATCACAGTCTCTGAAGGTAGGAGATGCTGTCAATTATGCAGCAAAATTTAATCAACCCGTTAAAAAGGAATATCATCCTAGCTCCAGGTTCACTGTATGGAAGAGCTAGCTGTGGGCCAAGATGGTGCCATCTTTGAGAAACTCTTCAATGAACTCTTCAGAGCTAAAAATACATTTATGGAATAAAACTTAAGTGGATCAGATAAAAATAAGAAAGTAAGCTAACAAAGTTATCTCATCACAGACATACTCTCATGCCTTCCAGAGCAATCCAGCTCCTTGCATCTGAATTTCTTAGTTCATTAAAAAGATAAGGAGCATCCAACAAAATCTCAGCATCTTTACAGCACTCCTAAAAAGCTGAAAACAGGTTTTGTAGCATGGTTCTCCACATCCAGTGTTTCGGCGTCATGTTGTCTTGAGATCTTCATGAATTGCAAATAAAAACGAGGTGACCAGTGACAGTGGTCCAAGACAAACCAGATGCATGCATAATAGGCTCTGCTCTGAGATGGACTATAGCATATGCCTTGTAGCTCAAGGAATCCCTCGAGTGTTACAGTGAAAACATCTTGAACTGGGTGTTTAATAAAGCCACAGTATTTTTATAATGTGGGAATTACGGGGATTTACAGGATATTAAATTTTAAAAAGAAAGAGAATTAAATTTGGCCTGTAGAAGAAGGTGCCCCACTGGGAAGAGTGGGTCCCAGCACTGTGTCTTCCGTGACCAGCATAATCAGTCCATATGGAAACTTTATTTATTTGGATGTGAGTTCAGAACTTCTCCATACCTCCTCTGTCCAGCTTGTAAATCTATGTGCAATTCTGCAAGTCATAGGAGAAAACATAAATGAGATGCTGAACAGAGGAAAGATATCTCTGCAAAGGAAACTCCAAATTGGTCCCTCTAGGACCTCCAAACTAAAATAATAACAAATGCAGAAGCCAGTGGCACTAAGCCACATGCATACAAAGCATGTACAAATCACTCCGTGAGTCAAACCGATGATGTGTTTCCCCACAGTCACCAGCACCATGCAGAGAGGCAATGGTCACCAGCAAGGCTTGGCAGAGCCAGCAGCAGCTGCTGGTCCTCAGGCGCTGTTCTGTGATGTGCCAATACACAGGCTTTGCAGTGCTCAAACCCCAGGACAGAGCCAACTACTAAATTACATCCAAAGCTCGAGTTCCCTAAACACCAGGAGGCTGCAGAAGCTATTTGTCTCTTAGCCTGAAGGCTTCACATCAGAGAGAAGCTCCCCAGAACAGCCATCCTACGAGAGGGTTATTCACTTCTTAATCACTTTCTGCTTGAATGGGAAACAACTTTCAAGTGCAGACTTCTCTGCCAGTACAAAGCACCTTAAAAAGCCACTATTACCCTTGCCTCTCCTTAAAGATATAGAACATCTGCAGAATTCATGTCCAAGCTAAATGCTTCTCAAAAATAATTTTTTTAGCAGCAGAGAAGGGAGGAGAGCTCCCGGCCCCTTTGCTCAGGAGCTCCCCAGGAGAGGAATTGCTTTGCAGGCGGTGGCAGCAGTGCTGCCTCCAGATCTTCTGCCTTTCTGGAGGCTTCTAGGGCTTGTCTGCTGGTGTAGCTGAACCTTGAGCATGTGTTCAGGAGACACTGAATTACCTCAGCACCCAGGCACTGAGCTGTGGCTCTTCCAGTGCCTCCCTGCAGCTGGCTGGGACATCCCTACAGCAGGGCAGAAGTCCTTGAGAGCCAGCTCGAGTGCCAGCTCTGGGCTGGGACCTCTGCATCTGCTGTCTCCAGTCCCTGCTTCTCAGTCACAACCTTAGAATAACCAGAAACTCAGCTCAGGAGAGCTCAGAGCTGAGCAATAGCTCTGACCCTCCAGAAAGGTCCCGTTTTGGCCCCTGTATCTACACCAGGATTAAGGAACATTCAAGCTGTGAGGCTCCAGAGGTCTCCTAGCCCAGAAGAGGACCCCATGGGCTGGCTGCAGGGTGATCAATACACCCCCTCTGAACATATATAACACTTGGGAACATATGGGATATCTACATGTGGCATATGTGGTGCATAAGCCAGGTGAAAACGTTTGCTGTCGTACCATCTGCTTGCACGTCCCTGTGTGATCTGCTTTGACTAGTCCTTCTAAGTTGAGTGATTTCCTTTGGTTCATTACCAAGATAGCTTGTTTCCTGAAATATATGAGAAATATATTTGTCCTTCTGATGAAGCAAGAGAGAAACATTAGGACCAGAAATACTATAGTCTGCTCAGCTCCGTCATCTCTTATTTATTTAATGCTCTTGGTAAATGACTCTGGATAAAAAACAACTGAGATTTGTCCATGTTACATTTTGCAAATCACTTTATAAATTATCGTAGGTACAAAGTGTGGTTTGTGCTTTCTGTCTGGGTGGGGAAACCTCTGACTACTGAGTGACAGCCAACAAACACCAAACAGCTCCTAGTGATAACGCTGCAGCACGCACACAATCATTTGGAACTGGGAAACATTTCAGTGATTACTAACGATTGTCTGGGTAGTTAGAGATGACAAATAACCCCAGATCGCAGTCACAGCACGGAAATGGTCTGTGGGCTCATTAAACAGCAGGGAAAAAAAAAAAGAAGCCCTTTCTCCATCACTTCTGAGATGATACACACACAATTCAGGTCCTCTCTGCTGCGGCCGTGCTGCAGCTGCACGGCCAGTGGGATTCAGTCGAGTGTGTTGTTAAATCTGATCTTCCTCCAAGCATTGCTGAAGTCACACATGAAGTTCCTCAAAGCCTCCCATGGGCACACAACACCCTCCAGCCTGGGTTTCTCCACACGCAGCATACTCTGCTCTCCCACCCATGGCTCCCACGAGCACACAGTGACATCCTCCGTCGGGACGTGGCAGCAGCGAGGACCAAGTCCTCTGCTTCATGAAGTGGTTTGGGGACACCTGGATCCCTGAGGAAGGGGACACACCATGTCAGACAGCTGCAGGCCTGATCAGCTGCCTGCCCATCAGACACAGCTGCCTGCAAAAAGAGAACCTGGATCCAAACCTGGAGCCAGGACCTTGTCTCAGTGCTGGGCAAGTTCAAGGACAGGATGAGGCTGGTCCATGCTGGAGGCCACGCTTCGATGGGTGCCACCAAAAGCCACCCCTGTGGGAGCACTTGACAAGCTCCCTGTGCTGTGAAATGTTCTCATCTCCCGGCTCTGTCGGCTGCAAATCATTGACCATGGTTTAAAAGAGCCCTTTCAGCCTCCTCCCAGCAGGAGCAGCATCTGCTATCAAGATAGCGGACGTGGTTGTGGGTTTTAAGAGGAATTCTGTGAGGCTGTGACAGTTCCTGATGTGAAAATAGCTTTTGGAGTAATCAGAAGGTGGCAAACCCCCTGGGCACTAGCTCCGTGCATGTTTCTGGCTTTGCACAATTTTCTTGCTTTGCTTTTTTAAATCTATGTTCTTCAAAGACACACACAACTTATCAGATTTCCCCAGAAAGTCTCCAGCCAGTATCCTTCTCTGGTTTCCAGTGCTGTGACCCTGCGTGTCCCCATGGCACTCTCCAGAGGTGATGATTGTGGTGAGCTGATCCTACCCTGGTGACACGACACCCATGAAGACATTTCCACTCCTGCAGCCTGGAGCGGGCACTGCGCACAGGGCGTTTGCCGTGGTAGGAAATGGCATCACCAGCTGAAGAAGGTTATTTTCTTTTAAAAAAGCTGAATGAGTGGAGGGAAGAGGGAGCGTTAATCACCTCCTGGAGCTGGGGACCGTGGGCTCCTTGGTTTGCAGACAGCTTCACCTCTTCCTCCTGCTGCCATTGAGGGGCACGGGCAAGAGCATCACCGTCCTTCCTCCACCCTGCCCAGAGAGCACTCCTGGCTGGGCTCTGAGCAGAAGACAAGTTAAGCCATGACCTCCACTCCTCTCCATCCATGCAGAGACCCTGAGGCAGGATCCATAAGCTCTCCCCATGGCCTTTATCTTGCGGGGATGCTTCAGGGAGATGCAGGGATGTTCCTGTGGGGAATGCAGGGATACTCCGGGGGGATTCAAGGATGCTCCTGGTTTTGAAAGGGAAGAAGGAATGTAGGGATGCTCCTGAGTTGAGAGAGGAAGAGGGAATGTAGGGATGCTCTGGGGTAATGTAGGGATGCTCTGAGGTAGTGCAGGGATGCTCTGAGGGATGAAGGGATTCAGAGATGCTTCAGAGGGATGCAGGGATGCTCTGGGAAGTGCAGGAACGCAGGGATGCTCTGAGGGATGCAGGGATGCT
>NW_010305073.1:602-806 GCF_000700745.2 Antrostomus carolinensis | reverse complement strand
CCGTGTCCCACAGCTCTGGGTGGGTGCTGTCTGGGTGGGAGTTTGGAGCTTGCTCTGTCTCCTCTCCCCTTTTTTAACCTTTCAAGCTGAATCTGCTGGTTCCCAAGTCCTGGGCTAACCCAGGTGCCTGCTGGTAGCCCATGGCTACTTGTGCTGTGACAGAGACAGAGGGCAGGGGGTTGGTGTCCCCAAACTTGTCCATCT
>NW_010305073.1:0-569 GCF_000700745.2 Antrostomus carolinensis | reverse complement strand
TCTTGGTGCTGGTGGGACAGTCAGTGTCACCCCCAAGAGCTCTCTCAGATGCAGCCCCTACCAAGCCCCCCACACACCCAACACTCACCTCAATCTACCCCCAAAAATCCCTTTTTGTTAATTTCTTTCCCTGTTTTGGTGAGATTTGGTGTCACATGGCTTGGAACTTCTGCTGCTTGGTGCCACCCTCTCCTCTCCTGGCAGTGAAGCTCAGGCTGTTCCCCACCAGGAGGGGACACGCTTCTCTGTGCCCTCCCTTGGGGCATCTTGGGGCCCCTCCACAAGACCCAGCAGCCCATCACCGACCCGCTGCTGACGCCAGAGGAGACGGCCTCACTGCAGGCAGTGAGCTTGGAGGAGGTGAGAGCTTCCCCTCTGCCTTGCCTTGATCTTGGGGGCCTCTCCCTTCCCCCCTCCCCATGTTCCACAAGACCCAGCAGCCCATCACCGACCCGCTGCTGACGCCAGAGGAGACGGCCTCACTGCAGGCAGTGAGCTTGGAGGAGGTGAGAGCTTCCCCTCTGCCTTGCCTTGATCTTGGGGGCCTCTCCCTTCCCCCCTCCCCATGT
>NW_010305072.1:0-3934 GCF_000700745.2 Antrostomus carolinensis | reverse complement strand
TTCCAACCACTGTGATTCTGTGATTCTATGCTCCATCTCCACACTTCTGGGAGCTCACTGAAGCCGGTGCCTTGGTGCAGGCTGGGTGCAGCTGCAGGCACAGAGAAGTGCCCTAAGGTAGGGGATGACTTGAGGCTCTCCATGAACCCTGGCCAACCATCACAGGCAGATGCAGGAGGGTTTGGGACGCACCTTTCCAAGGCGATGCTGGTACCCACCGTGCTGTTACCACACACATACACCATCACAGCCATCAAACACAGTGGGCCAGAAAGCAACAGGGACTTTGGAAGTCGTATCTGCTGGTATCTCCAAACCCTCACAGCTGGTTTCTTAAAAAAGCTATTAAAGATGCAGCAAGTCTTCTTCACGCTCCCTGCATCTGACATCATTTCACTCTTGTCTGGGTTCAGCCAAAGCGAGCGAGTCCGTCTTCAGTCCCCTGTTTCACTGAGGCAGTAAATAATTCAGCGTGAACTTCTGTTATCCTTGTCTTGTAAGAGAAGCAGAGATGTTTAGTTGGTTGGAAAGGGGAATTTTTTGTTTGATGGGAAAAACCTGCATCATTGACCTTTTGTTTAATTTAGCATCAGAACAAAACGTGGCGCTGTGTAGTCTCCAGGAGATACAGAATAATAGAAGAGAATCATCGAATCATTGAGGTTGGAAATGACCTCCAAGATCATCAAGCCCAACCATCAACCCAACACCACCATGCCCACTAAAGCACATCCTGAAGAGCCATGTCTATGTGTTTTTGGAACACCTCCAGGGATGGGGACTCCACCACTGCCCTGGGCAACCCCTTCCAATGCCTCAGAACCCTTTCAGCAAAGAAATTCTTCCTCACATCCCATCTCAACTGCCCTGGCCACAACTGGAGCCCATTTCCTCTTGTTCCATCAACGTGTCACAACACACCGAGACCCCACGCCCCATCTTTACACCATCACCTGTGTGGTGAGCAATGGAAGCATTCCCAGCACAGCCCACATTCCACACTTCTCCATCTGTCAGGGATGTGGCCATGGATGCAGACAACTCTTCCACTTGGGAAATGCAGAAGAGTCCCAAAAATAGTGCCCCGGGTGCACCGGCCCCACGGGAAGGAGGGGGCTGAGGCAGGGGCTGCCCCAGCCAGGGGAGCTCAGCAATGCCAGGAGCTTCAACCACAGTGTTGCATCAATAAAGAGAGAGCTGGTGAGATTAAAAGATGTGCTTTAAAACACAAAGTCTGGCAAAGGTGTTTCCAGTGACTGCAGAACTCCCGCTCTTGCAAATCCTCCCCCTCCCCCTGCCTTGCTGGGAGACAAATGTTATTAATCAGTCCTGGAAATTGAAATCTATATTTTCCTCATGAGTTCTGAAACCCATTTAAGGCCTCTAAACAGCTTCTATCAGCTGAAAAAAATTAAATTAATTTGATTCCTCTTGCCTAACAAACCTCGGGAGTTCTTTGTCAAGATCCTTTGGTGGAAAAAAAAAACCCCACAATGGGAACTTGTGTGGCATTTGTGTGCGAAGCCTGCGTGGAAGCACACCGAGCGTTCCTCCTGCCACGGGGACAATGGGTGGCATTGTCCCACGGCTGCTGTTTGGAACGACGAGGCAGCTGAGGGCTGAGGAGCCACCCAAACTACAACCCTTCCATTCCATACACTGATAACTCTTCTGGGGGAAAAAAAAAGGAAAAAAAAAAGAGCAAAATCTTTTTGTGATGAATAACAACAGTCCACACAGGTTAGAAAATGTCTCTGTTTTTAACTCTGATTGTCTCTGATTCTAATTCATTCTCCATCCTGATGGAGAATCTGGTTTTTACAGCCAATTTCAAGCTGCCAGAGAGGCACAGGGCTGCACATCCCACCCAGCCTGCATCTCCCAGGTCAGGAGGTGCCGCTTTACACTCACATATAAGCTTTATTAAATATTGACTCGTTCCCTGCCATGATTTTCTGCTCCATTATCTCAGTTTCATTAGCATTTGCAGTTCTTTGCCTTTCTGGGGATTCTGAAGTTGTGTTTTGTCTGCTTGCCTTCCTGCCAATAAATCATGAACGAGCTCCCGGCCAGGGTGCATCATACCAGAAAATAACACTGGTCTTACATTTGCTCCCGAGTGAGATGGCATGAGACTCAACACGGAGATCCCACGTCTGGCTCCGGAGCATCACGGGCTCTTCTCACCAGCCTGGCATGGAAGGGCAGGTGCCGGGGCTGCTCCGGGTGGGAGGCTCCCAACACTGGCAAGGGCTCCAGGGTGCACGGGGTGCTCTGTGCTCTCCAACCCCAGGTGCACGTCTTCATGGTCTGGTGTTGTTCTGGGGGATCCTCCACCCCAACTTTGCACCTTGTTTTAAAGTGTGATGCTCAAATTCTTTGCAAAGTGCTGGGAGGAGGTGGGAGGGAGGGGATGGAGGAGGCAGGTGTGTGGGTTGGGTGCTGGCTGGGGTCCTCGTGCTGGGGACACCCCCCATGTCCCCTTAGCTCAGCTTTGTTGGTTTGGTATTTGCTTTCATTTGAGTGAGTTTGCAGGTTCTGAGCCACCTGCCCGTGTCCAGACCCTGCTCACCTCATCCATCAGCCAGCCCAGCACCAAACAGGGACTATGAGGACAGGCTGAGCGAGTTGGGGCTGTTCAGCCTGGAGAAGAGAAGGCTCCAGGGAGATCTTATAGCGGCCTCCCAGTACCTGAAGGGGCTCCAGGAAGGTGGGGAGGGACTTTGGGCAAGGGCAGGGAGTGACAGAACAAGGGGTGATGGCTTGAAAGTGGCAGAGGGGAGATGGAGCTGAGATGTGAGGAAGAAATTCTTGTCTGTGAGGGTGGTGAGACAGTGTCCCAGGTTGCCCAGAGAAGCTGTGGCTGCTCCTCCCTGGAAGTGTTCTCGGCCAGGTTGGATGAGGCTTTGAGCAGCCTGGTCTAGTGGAAGGTGTCCCTGCTGCTGGCAGGGGGGTTGGGACTGGATGAGCTTTAAGGTCCCTTCCAACCCAAACCAGTCTGGGAGTCTATGATTCTAAACCTTCAGTGCATGTCCTGGGAGCTGCTCTGCTGTGCACAGACACAGCCTGAGTGAGGATCACAGATCTGCATCCTCTCATTTCTCAGTGCATGGAAAATTTTAGCCTTAAATTGCATTAATTTTGTGAAGAAGTGTGACAGATGAGCAAGCACCCTGTGTTTGTAAGTGCCTCCCTCGGGGACATGTTTTAAAAGCAGACGCTCTCCGTACTCCATCCCACAGAACAAATGCTCCTGCTGTTTCTGTGAGTGATTTTTTTCTCCAAACTGAAGCAAATCATTCAGACTAGCTGTCCAGAGGAGAAGAATAATCTGAGCTTTGCTAAAAATACATCGCCCTGGGTCCTCAGCAGCCCCCGGTGCCAGGCAGGTTTGCACTTGACTGAGGAGAACAACCCCAGTTTTGCTGAAATAGCATGAAATCACCTTTAAAAATGATCAGGATCCCACACTGTCCCTGCCTGGAACGATCCCGGGGCTGTGATCTGGCAGGGTGGAGCGAGGTGGCCTGCAGGACCCCTCCTCTGCTGCTTGCTCTGAGGCTGGGGGAGCTGGGCTTGCTGGAGGTGTCTTCCCAGGAGCCATCCCAGTGCTGATCTGGGGCTGGAGCGCTGCTGGTCTGTGCCAGCATACAGACAGGAGAAACTGGGGGTCCCATATGCATCCTTCCCTAAAGTTCTCCTCAATTGTACGGTGACCCCAGGGGCTCCTGGGTCTGCAGGGAAGAGATGTGTTCCTTCAAATGCATCTCAGCCTCTGGAGCTACAGGGTGTTCATGAAGGTGGTAGGTGCTGTGAGACAGAAAGTCCAGGCAGGATGGATGAAAAAGCTGCTGCAAAGATCAGATCACTTCCATCATGATCTTGTGATCCTGCACCCACTATTAATAGAATCATTAAGGTTGGAAAAGACCTC
>NW_010305071.1:0-3760 GCF_000700745.2 Antrostomus carolinensis | reverse complement strand
CATTTTTCTTAATATATAGGTATTATTTATAAATATATATATAAATTATGTTAGAGATACATAGATACACCAAAGATGGATTGTGCTTTGCAACCTCTATTTCTTTTTGCAATACATATATACTGCAAAGAAATATATATATAGGAAAAAAATAAGCTGCAAAGCACAGTGCATGCAGCCAGGGTTTGAGGGGAAACACCCCACACCTCTTGCCAGGCTCAAACAGCCATATAGACGCCGTCAGCTCTTTTAACACATCACAAAGTGCTGCAGTCCTCATTCTCTTCCCAAATCCTGGAATTCCCATCGATATCTTCGCTGTAGAAACCAGGAATGGGTTTTGAGGCAAGTCAAACCCTCCAGACCCTTCCCAGGAAGTTTCTAAAGGGTTTGCTGGGAAAGAAGCTGGTGTTTCAGGGAGGTGATGGGGCTACAGCATCTCCTGCTCTCTCAATTTCCTCCCAAAACCACTCAATGGCCAATTTCTCACGTTATATTAATGTTCTTCATGGCACCTGCTGCCAGAAGGACCGGACCCAAGCAGCGATCCCATAACCTGCCTTACACCTGTAATTATCCTCATTTCCATATGGGATTTCCACCCAGCTCGGATATTTCCCTGGGCTCCTCATCCCAGCCCGTCAACACTCATCCACCAAAAATCACACCGACGCGGTTATCCAACCCAAAAGCTGCCCCGAGTATCCGCTCAGCATCCCTCTGCTGCAGGTTTCTATCCCACCTCAACCGGCATCACCAGCTCGAGAGGGTCCTGGGGAGAAAGTCCACTTCACTGGCATCAGTCGCAGTAAGAGAATGACTTGGCTTGAGAGAGAAATTTTAATTTCATATTGAAACAGGGGGTGGAAAAATTCCCCGCTGCTCTGCCAAGTTTAAGCCCCTAAACGATCTGAAAATTGCTCTTTGCAGGAACTTTTCTTGTGGAAAAGTTCCACTAACAGGGAAAATAGGGCCAAGGATTCAGAAACCTCATTTCCACCTCTATTTCTTCCACATACGAAGGGCTTGGCGGGGATTTCCACATGAGCACCAGCCCCCTGGAACATGGACCAGGGCTCCACACACACATCCCCAACATAATATAAAAATATAAGCCAGAAAATAATTTTTAAACTTTTTTTTTTTTTTGCCAATTCAGCCTCACAAGTGTTACTATTTTGAGGTACAAAATTCAATTTGTTATTAGGAATTGCCTTCCCCATGCAACAACCCCAATGCAAAAAGCTTCCACAGCACCTTCTCCTCATCATTTTTGCCCCTTTTTATTTTTTCCTCTTCTTTTTAACCTTTTTTTTTGGTCCATGCACTGTAATTCCTGACCACCCGGGAGGAAGGAGGCATCGTCCTGCGCCGACGAGCCCCGTCACACGCCGGCTCATTCCAGCCCCTTCCAAATCTACCCAAGTGGGCAGCGATGAAACTAATGCGAATTCAACATTTCCCAGACTAATTGATGAAAACTACCATTCACGCTGAAATAACTGCCTGTTAATTATATTTCAGTTGATAGCATTAAACTTCCATGACGCTGTCAGATTCTCCATCCTTTCTGCTTTAAGCACTGATTAGTGTTAACAGGCAACGTAAATAAGAATTATTTAATTTTTTAATTGTGGGGAACACCTCCAGACAGTATTTGGGGCTGAAATTTCCACTTTTGTTCCTGCAAATCCCATCTTGGAGTCTTCTTGGCAGCAGATCCACCAGCCATGCAGCAGCAAAGCCTTTAACTGGCCTTGGAACAAGCATCACTGTAAAAATAGCTATTTAAAAACCTTTTTTTGTTGTTTGTTTTTTTTTTTTCTCCATGTAACTCAGCTGACACAACTGCTGGACAGGCGTTTCTGTCTTTGGAGAGTACAGATTAAAAATGAACACAGTATAAATGACAAGGTTTCCACTGGTGACATTAGTATCATGGGTAAAAGTCGCATTTTGTGCTGCTTTTACAAGTTTACAGGCAAGATGGTTTTTGCTTTGCTGGGCACAAATCAAGGTTTTATTATTTTAATCCAGAACATCAGTAGGAAAATGGTCAGAAGACACAAGTGTGCCCCGGGTCACAGCAGCTCGTGTGCCATGAGCAAGCAGAGAGAAAAGCCATGTGGTGGGGTTACCCCTAAGGGTGAATTCACAGACCCTGCGTGGAGATGCAAACTGGGGGAAAAAAGGGGTAAAATGGGAAAAATGCAAAAATCCCTGTGCTAATGGTATCACCTAATAGAGTGTCAGTCATCAAGAGCGGGGTGCAAATCTTCATCCCTCCCTCCTGCAGAGCTTTGGCACAGATTTTATGTATTTTTATATATATATATCTGTACACACACTTCTGACCTGGGATGGAAAACAGAAGGGTTGTAAGATAAAGAACATTTTTAGAAGAAAATAAACAATTCAAGATCTAATCACAGAATGTCAGGGATTGGAAAGGACCTCAAAAGATCATCCAGTCCAATCTAAGGATGGGTTGAGCTACTATTTTAAAGAGCAACTCATCACTGTTGGTCATTAAATAGCTGCCCAGCTTCGGACCAAAAATCTTGCAGAAAGGTCCAAGCAAACACTCCTCCCAAACACCCCGCACGAGGGATCGCTTTCCCCCCTCAGCACATCTTTATAAGAAGTAAAAAGGAGGAAAACCAGAAATTGCCAGGCACAAGGGTGGGAGATGGATGGGAGTAGAGCAAGGAGACCAACCATCATCACTCCAACGCGTGCAAGCAGCCAGCCTCCCCATAGAGCACACGCCATGCTCAAGAAAATATCTGGTTAGCCCCAAATCCACTTGGATTTGCAAAAAAAACCTCACTACTGCTGCTGCCTGAGACTTGCTGGTGCAAACCCAACATGTCCAACCTCTCCCTTCAACACGTGGACACCATGATGGATCCACAGTGGCTCTAAACCAAACCCCAGGCAGCATCGTCTCCTCGTACAGATCAACACAAGGACCCTGAAGTTGTCCATCGCATCTTCAGCCGGATCCCAGCTCTGCACATCCCAGCTGCATCCCCAGCAGCACCATGGTGCTCCACCACCTTGGAGGGGCTACTGGCCACCACCGCTCGCTCCTGGGTGGGCCCCGGGGTGCTCAGCCACACACTGCAGAGCCTCTCAGGCTGAGAAAGTGAATTTTGGTTCCGTACATCCATCTTTTAAAAAAGAAGCTTCGGATTTCATCCCTTGCTCCTGCTGTAGTGCTGCAGGTGAGCGAGCTGTCACACCTGGACGTGGGTACGGATGTTCCTTAGCAAGCTGAGGTTAAATCCTTCACCTCACAAGTGTACAGCCCTGCAAACATCATTTTGGGGCACTTCATGAGTTAGACCCCAGCTCAGCCTCAGTGTTTCCATGTGGTCACAGCCCTGGGCAGGACCCCCAGCTGCACACCCCAACCATGCACCATCAACTGACACTTGCACCCATCTCGCTCGCGGCCATCAGGACACACAGGGACCAACTGCCTGCAGGGGTACCCCCGTGTCCCAGCACCCCCACCCCAAAGGAGCTTTTATCATAGAATCATAGAATGGTTTGGGTTGGAAGGGCCCTTAAAGCCCATCCAGTCCCACCCCCCCTGCCATCAGCAGAGATGCCTTCCACTAGACCAGGTTGCTCAAAGCAAGCCAAAGCTCGCTCACCGCACGCTGGTGGGTGTCTCACAGTGGATATAAAGAAATAAAACCTGAAGAACTCCCTGTGCACGCTGGTGGAGGGTGGGCAGGGGGGGGACAGTGGG
>NW_010305070.1:455-715 GCF_000700745.2 Antrostomus carolinensis | reverse complement strand
TCCATTCCCTCTCCCTGTTCTCCATCTCTGTCCCCTGTGCCCTATCCTCCCATCCCTGTCCCCCATCTTCTGTCCCCTCTCCCCTGTCCCCATCCCTTGTCCCTGTCCTCTGTCCTCCATCTCTGTCCTCTCTCCCCTATCCCCATCCCCTAACCCTGTTCCCTGTCCTTCATCTCTGTCCCCTCTCCCCTATCCTCCCACCTCTGTCCCCCATATTCTGTCCCCTCTCCCCTGTCCCCATCCCCCGTCCTTTACCTTCA
>NW_010305070.1:0-240 GCF_000700745.2 Antrostomus carolinensis | reverse complement strand
GCCCCTGTCCCCATCCCTTGTCCCTGTCCTCCATCTCTGTCCCCTCTCCCCTATCCCCTCATTCTGGTCCTCTGTCCTTCATCTCTGTCCCCTCTCCCCTATCCCCATCCCCTATCCCTGTCCCCGATCTGTCCCCTCTCCCCTATCCTCCCATCCCTATCCCCCATATTCTGTCCCCTCTCCCCTGTTCCCATCCCCTCTCCTCTATCCTCCCATCCCTGTTCCCCATCTTCTGTCCCC
>NW_010305069.1:0-518 GCF_000700745.2 Antrostomus carolinensis | reverse complement strand
GCTCTGCCCGTCACAGCACATCCGCCCGCTTGTCCCGCACCCGGCTCCGGGCTTTCGTGCGGGCTTTGAAGGCAGCCGAGTTGTAGAGGTGCTGGGAGGAGAGGGAAGGAGAGATGGGTTAGGGGGTGACTCTCTGCTCACCCCCACAGCAGTGCCCATGCTCAGGGCTCTGCGGTCAGAGGCAGGCGCTCAGCTGGAGCCCACAGCAGTGCAGGAGGGGACGGTGGGCTCAGATCTGGGTGGAGGCACCCACCTTCTCAAAGCGGGAGATCTTGCTGGCTTTCAGAGCAGCCGCATCCAGCACCAAGGGGGGCCCCAGGCCGAAGATCTCCCGTAGCAGCTCATTGTTCTGCAGAAGTAGGGGCCTGTCAGCACCCACCAGCACCACCCCAGCAACCCCAACGTGGCCGCCCAGCCCTTACCTGGAGGTGGTGGCGGATGCCAGAGCCCAGCACCTCTTTAAAGGCTTGGTAAGTCCGCTGGCGTGCCCAGCTGTCCAGGTACATACACTCCAGGCC
>NW_010305068.1:0-4108 GCF_000700745.2 Antrostomus carolinensis | reverse complement strand
CAATGAGTTTGGAACTGGAAAAGCATATACAAGTCCCTATGCTTGGAGGCTGAAAGAATGTTCCATCTTTTTTCCACTTCTTCTCTGACTGATTGGCAGGATCTGTGAAAGTGTGATATGAAAGACAGAAAGTAAAACCTATGTTGCAGAATTGTAACCATCCTCAAGTTAACTGATTACATGTGAATTAGTCGTTTATAGTCTGTAGAGCCATGTGGAACAGGAATCTGCAGAGAATGATTCATCACACAGGACTTTCTTCCATGAGCTGAATAAAGATATTACTACAACTATGATTACAAATTTGAATTTTCACTTAAATCTACTCAAGTTATGGGAGAAAAAAGAAGAAAATTATGCCAGTGTGCAATAGCTTTCCCTTAAATTCTTTATATTACTATTTGTCCAGCTCATTCAATATGACTGAAAATCTTTGCAGATTGGGTGTACTCATTAGAGAGGAGATGAGGTTGTCGTGGCCTAAGTTTGAAATCTTATGTGAACACTGAGCAGTTGTCAGGGCCTGAGTGCACCAGAAGTTTCTGCAAACTTTCCCTCTTCCTGCCCATGCCCCAGGACTTAGCTGCCTGTACTTAAGGTCAGCTCTGATCTGGCACCTTGAATTAAGCTAGTAAACAAACAGCTAAGGTGTGAGAGGCCTCATCAGGGCCCATCATGCTTTGCTTGGGAGCTGCTCTTATGATCAAACTCTTGCTTTGGTTCCTTGTCTGAACTACAGTTAGGTGTGCCTATGCTCAGCCTTGTACCTTGTTGATCCTGAGGAAAAAAAAAGCATCGAGTATCCTGGCTTTTCCCAAGACCTATGTCATTGCACTACTGCACAGCAGGCCAAAATTATTCTTTTCCTTTCCTTTCCTTTCCTTTCCTTTCCTTTCCTTTCCTTTCCTTTCCTTTCCTTTCCTTTCCTTTCCTTTCCTTTCCTTTCCTTTCCTTTCCTTTCCTTTCCTTTCCTTTCCTTTCCTTTCCTTTCCTTTCCTTTCCTTTCCTTTCCTTTCCTTTCCTTTCCTTTCCTTTCCTTTCCTTTCCTTTCCTTTCCTTTCCTTTCCTTTCCTTTCCTTTCCTTTCCTTTCCTTTCCTTTCCTTTCCTTTCTTCTCTGTACTTCTTTTTTACATCTGAGTTCAGATGGGAGTTTTTTGTCCATCCATGCTGGACAACCTTACCACATTTGTTCAACTTCTACATGTTGGTCAGGACCATTCCTGTGTTTTAAGGAGGTGTCCTCCTCAGAGATCAATCAGCTCTTCTAGGGACTCTTGGACCTCCAAAACAGTTTCTTATGGGATCCAGCTAAGCAGTTCCCTGAAAAAGGTAAAATCTGCTCTCCTGAAATCTAGGAAGGTAATTATGCTGTGTGTATTACTCACT
Organism: Antrostomus carolinensis; assembly: GCF_000700745.2. Classification (NCBI taxonomy): domain Eukaryota; kingdom Metazoa; phylum Chordata; class Aves; order Caprimulgiformes; family Caprimulgidae; genus Antrostomus; species Antrostomus carolinensis. The sequence continues at coordinate 2,721 of NW_010305068.1, read as the reverse complement.
TCTGTCAGAATGTTAAGCTTTCCATATTCATGGTCACTGATGCCATGGACACTGGCTGCCCTAAACCTTCCTATGCCCAATCCTTTCTTACAAGTTCTTTATGCATATTAGCTCCATCAGAGCATCTCCCATAGTCAGCTCTGCTTCAATCACTTCTGACAAGGTATTTCCTTCAACCCACTCCAGAAATCGCCTGGATTGTTTGTGCTCAGGTCTGTTGTCCTTCCAGCAGCTATCTGGTTGGTTGATACCCTTTAGGACTACTAGGCCCTGTGATCATCATAGTTCCTTCAGATGTCTGTGGAGGGTTTCATCTACTTCCTCTCCTTGATCAAATGGCCTGTAATGGATATCCACAAAGTCTCCCATGTTGGCCTCCTCTGATTCTTACCCATAAGCTCATCACCTGTTCCAAGGCAAAGCTCAGTGTACTCTGCTTGGCACAGAGATCAATGCCTTCTCCTCTCTCCATGTCTCTGTAACCTCAGTGAGATGAAAACTCTGCAACTGTGCACAGACTTCAAATTGTTTCTTTTATTTTCCCATGCTGCACATGTTTGTGTATGAGCACTTCATAATGGCCCTAGTCATTACTTTTACAAACGAGGTGCAAGTACCTCCTCACTGTGTCATCCCCCAGACAATTCCTTACTGCCCTTCCCATGCCCTCACTTCTCCCCAGGTTATGGCAATTCTTCACTGGTGCTCTTAATTTAAAAACCTCCTCATTCAAATATGGACAAAGACACTCTTGTTCCACTTTGTCAGGTGGATCCTATCCCTTTTTGGCAGTCCTTGTTTCTCAAAGCCTGTCCTGTGGTTGTAGAAGCCAAAGCTCTGCTTGTGACACCAGCCATGCAACCAGATGTTTACATACTGGATGTGTCCATTTCTGTCTTGAGTCTTTTCCCTTCTGCAGGACCAAGATGTGGAGAATCAGGGTCATTAGTGCTGAATACTGAGCCATTGTAAATCAGCAGGGAGGTGGATCTGACTTAAACAAGTGGCTTCCTTATCTTGTCAAGGACAGACTTGAGCAACAGCTTGTTTTGTACTGATAAGCACCAGACCTGGGCCTGCTTACTTTGCAAAAGACAGGCAACTGAGTGACATTTGGGGTGAGACGGAGGTCACACAGCCTGGTGCTACTTCAGGACAGCCAGAAAGACCACCTCACCTCTGTACCAAATGCCTTCCCTCTCCTCCTTCTCTCTTGACAATGCAACAAGCCCTGTTAAAGCCAGACAGCAAATGATAATTGACTTAGTCCCACCTTGCCAAGAGTATAAGCCTGGCATTTAGAATTCCTTGTTTTGAGGATGACAAATCTAACTACCAGATGGGTGAGTGTGTCTGGACCTCTCTCTCCTCCCCAAGCAAAGACTCCTAAAGAGGTAAGATTTGCACCTCTAAATACGTTGGATGTTACCCAGGAAAAGTATAATTAACTAAAGTGCTGAAGTATTCACTCCAGCTTGATTTTTGCAATAAGTGTATTTATCACCAGTGATTCTGAACTTGTTCTATCTGTTGCCTTAATAAACTTTCTATCTGTTTCAACTTTGCAAAACTGTCTCAGTGAAAGTCCTTGAGAGGGCTCTGGCAGGCAAACATTGAGTCTGATAAGTGGCTATCCACATAATTCTTTAGACATAAACTGTTGACCAAGTCTGGGCAAAGGTCAGAGGGGCTCCAGAGCTTTTGGCTCTGCTGCACAGGGCCCTAAATTCCACACCCTTTGTAATACTATGGCACTGGCAGTTGTAATTCTATAGTTGGCCTCTCCCTTGCAGCTCTGTAACCTTTCGTCTTGTTATTGCAGCAATATTCTTCTAAAGCCTCTCTTTGAGTATCCTTTCACTTATTCTTCCATGCTCTTAATTTCACTGTGTTATCTTCATGGCCTTGGACCCACAAACCCATATGCTGTTTTTACGACTGTTTATCAGAGGAAGCAAACAACATCAACATAAGAATCTCTCCCTCTTTCCTCCCTCCCATTATTTTGTAATATCTAGTTTATACAGGCAACCCCAAAATTTAGTGCATGACAAAGAAGATAATAGTTGTTTAAATTCACAATAACCATTGCCCAGTAATACGCACACACAAGATCTTAGCAAAAAAAGTTAAAAAATAGTCTGCAGCACTGCTTTAGAGCTCCTGTGCGGTAAGCAGGAGGTGAACCACCAATAAAAAGCTGTGCATGTGGGACTGTCTCAACATTCTTTATGCAGCAGCTATGCAGGTGGTTGATCACTGGTAATTGTGTTTCTACCTTTGAGCCCTTTGATACCATTCTATGCCAGTGTTCAGATTCTCAGCTATCTCCTCCTCATTAAGGTTTGTGTGCCTGAGTGTTTAATTGACTAAGTTTCCTTAATTTTCCCTTATCTGTCTCCCTCTCCTTCCCCTCGTTAATGCTGAATAGCTGCTGCCCAGATAGCCTCACAACCTAGATCAACTTTCTACTCCAGGTGTTTTTACAGACAGCACAGAAAATAGATGCATCTACATTGACAGAGATATAAGAACTGGATTATTCCCTAGGCTAGCAGGTTACCCTTTAATCCTTTTTCTGTTTCCTCAACCCTTCAAAGAGGAGTTAAACATGGATATGTCCTTTTGTTCCTGGATAGGAGCTGATGGACAGTGCTGCTCCGTTGTTCTTCTTTGCATTATGAAAATATAGCTTGGGGATGTGAGAAGGAAATGTGCCAA
>NW_010305067.1:0-476 GCF_000700745.2 Antrostomus carolinensis | reverse complement strand
ACAGCCCCCCGGCCCTACATCCACCCCCCATCACAACACGCTGGTGCAAGACCCCTGCAGCAGGGATCCACGTGGCCCTGGCACATTCCTGCCAGGATTAGGTACCGGCTCCCGGCAGCGCCATCCTGGGGTAACCTGGCTAATCCCTTTTTAATTGTCTCCACCCTGCGCTGGGCTGAGCCAGGCCACCCAGGGGATGTGGGGTGCTGGGTGCACCCCAGTGCCTGAGCACATCTGATGTGCCATCGACAGGTATCCCTGCTGTGGGGCCGAGCTGTGGGGTGCATGCTGAACCCTTGGGTTGGTGATGAAGAAGGCATCCATCCTCCTGGTGCAGTGCTATGGCTTTTTGGGAAAGGGAGGGATCCTGGCTTCTAGAATCCCATCCTGCTGCCCAGGAGTGACCATCCGCCCTCAGCTTTGTGGCCACCAGCATGCTGGGCTCTGGGGCAGGCAGAGGGGCCATGTTCCATGCA
>NW_010305066.1:0-2822 GCF_000700745.2 Antrostomus carolinensis | reverse complement strand
TTTTTCTTTTGAGAGTGGTGGAGGAACTGCAGGTGCCAGTGCCAAGGATCAGTCTGAGCAACCTGAGTACAGAGCTCATGGGGGTTTTTTATTTTAATAACGAGATATAAACATTTCTGAAGTGCTTTGGGACAGCACCAGCTGAAAAGGGAATTAATACTTTCACTGGAGCAGAAGCCACTGAGGCTACAATGTCTTAAAATTCCTTTCCTCCTTTTTCCTGTTAAGTTTAATGTCCTTAAATGTTGGGGTTTTTGTCACTTTGAAAAAGGCATCACGCTGCAGCGCCTCTCGAGCCAGTCACTCTGAACGCCCGGGAGGAGCAGCAGTTAATTTCTCCAGAGCTGGCAGATTCTATTCACTGTCCTCCAGGACCTCGTTTATTTTCGGTTCGCCTCATGGAAGTGAGGGAAAAGGGAAGTGGAGAGCGCTGCTCTGTGCTCTGGTGCTTCCAGTGTTCCATGAGATACTCTTCAGAAGCTGTAGTGTCACTGTTGGACCGACAGCCGGGGTAACGGCAGATCCACTGACAGGGTCTCATTTACCTCTGGGTTTGGTACTAACTTAGTCTTTTATTCCTCTCTATTTCTTGACTTCTTCATTTATATACTAAAAAAAACCCCTCAGCATCCTCCCTGGAGGAATGCACCCAGGACAAATTACTCCCCCATTATTTATTTCCTTCAGGAGGAATTCCATAAGTGAAGTTTCCTCAGACTCACAGCCCAGAAACTGTAGGAAATGCAGTTCCACGTTGCCACAAAATCTCATCCTGCTACTTTTATCTAGTGCTTGAGGAGAGCAATTTAAAAGATGGAGAATATAAACAAGACAAAGTTTTGCTGTTAGATGGTTAAAATACCCCGACCATTCACAAGAGTTTGTAGGTGTATAATAATTACTCAGCGTGGTCCTAGCGCGGGAGGACATCTGGATTCACTACAAACACCAGTTTTCCCAGAGCAGTTCCCATTAGTAATGCATCCATTATCTTTCTGGATTGAATAATGAGCTGGTAAACAGTGACTTCATGCCTCAGTCTCCTCTTAGCTGGCCTCCAGTAATTAAAAATGCAACGTGAAGCTTCCAACATCAGCTAAAACCTGACCTAGGACATCTCCTCCACAACACTGGCCATGTTTCCAGCGCGGCGCCGGGGCACACAGCCTCTTGGCCAGCACTGGAGAACAGACAAGAGGCTTCAGAATTGTCAAGCTCTCAAATTCTGTTTGTAAGCGGGTTTTAATTTTCTCTAAAAACAAGAAGAGACGGAAAAATCTTGTTGGAAAGACCAATGTAGTAGAGAGCAAAGGGGACTATTTTTTTTTCCCCTAGAATGATTTAAAATTCCATATTAGGATTGTCAATATCGGCAGCTGTGCTGTCACTCTGAAGACAGCAGGCAAAAAAAAGTCATATTTCATAGTTCCCATCTCTGCCTAGAACCCACCTTAGCCACTCGGTATGAGAGGAGATGATGCAAACTGGGTGAAGAAAGAGGTCACCCAGAAAGGGAAGTTCTTTTATCACAGCAGATCTGATCTTCCTGACAACTTGTAAGTTGTTTCCCCTGGAAGCATTAGTAAAAAATCCAGTTTACCTGGAATTTGACACATCATCATTTTTTAAATGATTCGTTCCCCTCCTGTAAGTAGGTACTCGCAGAACTAGTGCTAAGGAAGGAGCTCGTGCAGGGAAATCGGGAAGCTCTGAACCCAAGGCAGTTGCTTTCTAAGGTGATAATTCCTCTCCGAGCACTGACGTAAGGACAGCGCGACTGACTTGTCTTTCCCTTCTCCTGAACGGGCTTTTGCAGGAGACAACTTGTGCAGGTCCTGTCGTTCTCCAGATAACTTCTTGATTCATCAACTTGTACAGGTCCCGTCGTTCTCCAGGTTGCCCAAGGAAGTTGTAGATGCCCCCTCCCTGGAAGTGTTCTCGGCCAGGTTGGATGAGGCTTTGAGCAACCTGGTCTAGTGGAAGGTGTCCCTGCTGCTGGCAGGGGGGTTGGGACTGGATGAGCTTTAAGGTACCTCCCAACCCAAACCAGTCTGGGATTCTATGATAACTTCTTGATTCAACAACTCGTGCAGGTCCTGTCATTCTCCAGATAACTTCTTGATTCACAGTCGTGTATCATGCTGGCTCTTTTCCTTCTGTTCCCAGGAACACAGGAGGTTCTGCTTAAACTTGAGAAGAAACTTCTTTCCAGTGAGGGTGCCAGAGCCCTGGGACAGGCTGCCCAGGGAGGGTGTGGAGTCTCCTTCTCTGGAGACATTCAAGACCCGCCTGGACGCCTTCCTGTGTGATCTCATTGAGGTTCCTGCTCTGGCAGGGGGGTTGGACTGGATGATCTTTCGAGGTCCCTTCCAATCCCCAACATGATTCTGTGATTCCCCTTTCCCTCGGGGAATGGAACAGCCACACAACCGAGGGAAGCAGATGGACGACGAAGGGACTGGGCGCTGTTTAGTTCAGAGCAGCACTGTCAGCCTGTTTCTTTCCCTTGGCTCACAAGCAGATTCACAGCGGGAGTGCCCGAGGAGACACCAGTGCTGATTTGAGGAATCTTTTGACCTTTCCTGACCCAGGAAGTCACCCAGGGCTCCTGTTCTCTTGGCAAACAAAGGGAATTGGCTCATCTCATTTATTTCATTGCTGCGTGGTTTGTTTACACCTCTGGCACGCAGCAACGTACAGAACACACGCTGTCATCTTACACAGTTGTGTAATTAAACCTCAAACCAAGACACTCCACCCTGACACTTTACAAATTAATTCAAGAGGATTAAAAAAAAGGATCTAAAGCTGCTGGAGAGTGT
>NW_010305065.1:0-11873 GCF_000700745.2 Antrostomus carolinensis | reverse complement strand
GGCCTGGAGCATCTCCCATATGAGGAAAGGCAGAGAGAGCTCAGACTCTTCAGTCTGGAGAAGAGAAGGCTGAGAGGGGATCTTATCAATGTCTATAAATATCTGAGATGTGGGGGCCAAATGGATGGGCCAGGCTCTTTTTGGTGGTGGCTGGTGACAGGACAAGGGGCAATGGGCCAAAACTGGAACACTGGAAGTTCCAGACAAACTTAAGGAAAAACTTCTTTACCGTGAGGGTGACAGAGCACTGGGACAGGCTGCCCAGGGAGGTTGTGGAGTCTCCTTCTCTGGAGACATTCAAGATCCGCCTGGACACCTTCCTGTGTGATCTCATTTGTAGGGAACCTGCTTTGGCAGGGGGGCCGGACTAGATGATCTCCTGCAGTCCCTTCCAACCCCTACCATTCTGTTACAAGATCATCCATCTTCTCACATAAACTGTTCTGAGCTAAGTTTTGAGAAAACATTTCTGGGTTTGTGTGAACCCATTCTCAGAATATCAAATAATTTCCCTTTTTTCCAAATATTAGTGAAATGGCTAAAGGTATGGTGTCTTAAATTTCAGCTTGAACTACCCTGGAAGTGATCTGGGCAGGTAAATAAGAAAATAAGTTCCATTTCAAGATCCTAAACCAGAATCATTTAAAATCACTGGTATCTGTAGATACTAATTAGTCCTGGGCTAATGCTACCCTTTGCTTATGGAAAGCTAATGCTTGTGAGAGGAATTAATCTGATGCAAAGATGAAATGTATTACTTTGAGTTAGCAGAAACCAAGAGTTGCAGCTTATGTCAGAGAAATTTTAGAAAGAAGCAAAAATGCCACATGCATCACACTACATGGCAAATACTTAATGCATATTCTCAGTATCCACCTTACTCATATAACTGATAAAATTCAATTATTAGTTCTCAGAGATAAGAATGTGAAGTATCTTCTTTAAGGATCAATCTAAATTTTAATGAAGGATTATATTTGGGACTTACAAAACAACATAAAGCTCTCTCTGGTCCATGGTGAGAAAGATCATGAGGACTGAAATATTGATGATTCAAGGATTTGAGGGTTTAAGCAGATTGTGTATGGTGAGATTGCTTTATAAGACCTTCATTAAAATTTTGTTTGAGCAGTTAAGGAGAGAAATAACATTCCTAAACCCATTTTCTTGTAGTTGGACTATTATGTTATGATCCACTTATATTCTAATTGAAGCCTTTAACCTGTTTCAGTCTGGGACATAAGCCCATACCCCCAAAGCCATTTGAGAACCTAATTCCTATTTGAACACCTAATTGTCACTGATTTTGAGAGGATGTACTCACCAGAATGGGAGTTAAGTGACTAAGTACCCTTGAATAGTGGAGCCATAGTGCTTTTCTTTGGAGCTTTAGTTTATACAGGTACTTATGTTGTAATTTTTTGGGAGACACAGCAATACCATTCTAAACCTTCCTATACAAACAATACATATCTGCAAATTACATTCTGCCAAGGCTAAACAGAAAGGCTTTTATCACTTTTTTGTCTACATTGCTGCAGAAATACAAAAGCTAGAAATTCACATAAGCAAAGACAACATTTCACAAGTCCATTTCTGCAATATACTTTGACTTTGTAGTCATTAATGCTATCTTCATGAAATGTTGATGCCAACCATTAACAGCCAAATTAAGCTCTTCTGAATAAGCAGGGGATTTTTCTTAACTGGGAGTGCAATATTCAGCCAGCAGAACCACCTGATTACTCCATATTTTTATGTTTATGTAGCTATGCTCACTTCCATGTAATTGGGCTGCTACTATTAGCAGAAACCATTCAGACTTTATTAAACGCATTTGTAAAACTCATTTTCATTAAATATGTGACATCTGCATTTCTGTCTCCTGGGTTCTGCCTTCCTACCTGAAACAATCAAAACTAGACACATGATACATCATAATCTAAACTGCCTCAAGTAGTAACAATGCCTTTATATTTTATAATGAAAAGAAAGCCTCTGAATGCCAACTAGTAGACACAAAAGATTATCTTCCTATTTGCCAGGCTTGGATTGTCAGACATTAAATTTTTTAAGAGCCACTTCTGATGAATTATTGATGTTCTCACTGTTTAGAAAATGGATCACATCACTAGAATAATTAGCACCCTGCCACTTCTGCCTATCATGTTTAACATGTCATGAGAGAAGGCTGTGCTGAACTTTCTTTTTAAATGAATGACTAGCTTTGTTTCTCGTCCATTGCCCTGTTGCATATTATCATCTACTGCATACAGATAGTATTCTATAGGGTTAGGATACAAAATGCATATGTGGGTTACTTTTACCATATGTATACAAGTTTCTTGTAGGAATTTAATGATGTAGGTTTTTCCTCTGAGGATTACTGTGCCATGCAAAGGTTTGAACCAGTATTTTTTACACACCAACAGAACCTGTTGACCATAGTGAAACGCTTATATCCACAAAACATGCAGTTATATCTGGGTGAAAAAGAATCCTAAAGTCTGTCATATGACAATTCATATTAAGTGTGTAATAGGAAATACTTCCTAAGTAACTGACTTACGATGTATTTTCATATTGCTACCTCAATGTTTGTTTGAAATTATCACAACATATAGTTTTATTTAAATTATTAGGAACCCATAAAACCACTGAGGAATTTCCATAGAGATTAGCCATGGTGTGAATTGTCCATGTATTTTGGCTTTAGTGATGTAGAATTAAATTTTTACAAATAAAACGTATAGAATGGATGCCTTCTGAAACAGTTAAGCTGCAGTAAAGGCAAGTGAAGTGTATTCACATTCATATAACCAAATGTTATCCTCTATATGATAGATATGTCACTTCAGGAGGTCTAAGTATTTAGGAATAATGTTGGTTAGCAAATTTTTATACTTTGAAATGAATAAAACAGAGTTCCATTTTGAAGTTTGTATTCAAGAAATATAATTTCTTGAAATAAGAAATGTCTACAGGTTCAGATGAAAGCAGTTTTAAAAAAAACCAAACTAACCCTTCAACATAAATACAGGCCATGGAAATCTCATCAGAATAAAACTTATGTGCCATAATTTGCTGTCTTTTTACAAAATTAAGATACAACAGTGGTAATTTTGCTTTCTTCTTGATTTATATACATCTATGCATTTTGGAATTTGTCATGCCTTAGTCATCAGTTTCTTACAAAAATCCTGCTAGAAATGACTGTAAATAGAGGTAAGTGTATACCAGCAAAGTAATTTTTACCAGACCAGTAATTTATAAACATAATGCATGTTACTTAGAAATATGAATTTTAAAAGATACCTGGAACTGCATATTTGCACTTAACTGAGCACTCAATTATTTTCTGCTTTTAAATGATCTCAACACCTGATACTTGGAAAAGCAGAAATATTAATAGAGGTACTTAAGAAAATACAAATGTGGAAAGAGATATCACATGCAGCACATGGTCATGAAGATTTTTTTTAAAAAAAAGAGTAACTGTGTACCTAAATAAAAGATTACAAAACCAGAAACTGGCCTCACTCTGGACACATCTATTTAAATAGACCAGGGCATTGATCAACATAATTAGATGCTTAACTGGACAAGCTAGTCTTTGAACTTGAATGATATATGATATAAAGTGACTATGATATAAAGTATTGAAAGATAACCTGCTCTGTTTCAAAGTGCTTTGTTATCTGGTTTCAGGCTCTTTAAATTATTGAAGAATATAGATTATGTAACAAGAATAGTAGTGGCAAAAATTCAAAACCAGATGCCAACAAAAAATGTTTTCAACAGAATAAATAAAACCAAAGGCTAAAAATAAGCAATTATAAACAAAATAACCCTAATGATCTCCAGGCACTTTTAAAAATAACTTATTCTCAGTGGCAGATATGCGTTTAAATTGTTTTGCAATTGGAAAGTGAAATTGTTTCCTTATTTCCAAGCTAGAGTGGACTTTGCTCAAGGAAGTAATAGAAGCTGAAGAAATGGAAACTCCACCCTGTGACATCTGGCATGTTCGGGGTGGAAGAGCTGCCCAACAATTTCTGTGATTGCCTGGCAGGTGTGGTGGGTGCTAGAGCACCTGTAGAGTCTCTACATTGAGTGCATTAAGCTTTTGGATATACTTAACGTGTTAGTGGAGGATGTACTGCTCTTTATCTCTCAGCTTGATTTGTCTATTATGCTGTCAAGCTGCCTCTGTGTGGCCAGGGAGGCTGCGCCTGTGTAACAAGCGGAGAGCAAAGAAAGCTGTCAGAGGTGGTTGTCTCTGCACGCAGTGGTAGCTTGTGATAATAGTGATATTAATAGTGATAATAGTGATAGCTAATAGTGATAGCTTTGTTTCTGCAGGTCAGCACTGGGATCCACTTAACTATGTGAGGGGTCTGCCAAATCTTTCTGTTCCTCAAAGCCATCTTGATTTCCTAGCTAAACCTATATCCCTGCAGAGTGCTTTACAAATGTTAGCTGTTATACTGTCTCCTTTTTGGTGCTGCAGAAATACAACGTACATAAGTGCCTCTATCTGAAAGTATATTAATTTGTGATTACTTCTTATTTTGGTAGCTAACAGAGGCAAAGGGAGAATACTTGGTACTGTTTACTCAATACAAGCTGCAACAGAATTAGCAAATAACATGTGTTAATAGATTTGGTGTTTAGGGACATGGTTTAGTGGTGGACTTGTCAGTGTTAGGTTTATAGTTGGACTTGATGACCTTAAAGGTCTTTTCCAAACAAAACAGTTCTATGATTCTGTGACTAAGGTAAGGCTCATCATGCTGCAAATGTGAGCACACAACTCAGCCATTCATTTTTGCTGATGTTAAGCTGAGCTTTTTGCTGTACACAGGAGAGCTGAATATATCACTGTTAGAAAGGGGAGGTGTGTCCCTGCCAGACTGCTCAGCTAACCTTAATGCTGATGTAGGAGACTTTGATGTCAGGTTTCAGGACCTGAGAACAAGGTAGCAGATGTGTTGGGCTGGTGTGCCTGATGAGCCTATGAACAGCTAATGTATTCAGTAGAAGGCTGTTCCTGGGGAAAAATATCTCCAAGGAAGCTGCTTCCAAAGGCATGTCCTTCTGTAAATAAGGGTGGTGGCATCACCCAGAAGGGGCTATATTCTTAGGCAATTGACCTTACAGTTGGTGAAATACTTGTAGTGGAAAAGTAGGATCTATTTTCTATGCAGAATGAAAAAGTGGTAAACTGTACATGCACTGCCTGGGCTTCGATAGAGACAGATCAAGATATTTGAATTGGGCAAGCCACCTGGCTAGTTTGTTTGTCTTCATTTCCTGTTATTCCTGCTCATACTGTCTTTCGTCTCTACTAAGTTTTCCTGAGCAGACCTCACCCTCTTTCTGCACCATATTAAAAAACTGTCTAAGCTGAGTCCTTAGCTTTCCTGATTCTGCAGCTGAACCTCTTGCTTGCTGAGTCTCAAAGTCTGACTATGATTCCAAAGAGTTTTCCTTCTGTAGTAGACTTAGCTTTGGGAAGACAGTCCAAAGATTCTTTTGTTCCAGGAGCTTGTACCATTGGCTGCAAAACTAGAAAATATTTGGTATGTATCACAATGTGCTTTACTTTCCCCTCTATGAGTTAACAATTCAAAGCTATAGTTCTTTTCTAGTAGCAAATTGGAGTAAGGGGAAAAAAAACACAACTAAAAATGTAGGATCTCTTAGCTTAATTGTCTGCACTCCTGCAGTTAGCAACATCAGAGCTATTGCACCTAAGTGGCATCTCTGACCAGTGGAGATAGCACAGAACAGGAGTCACTCTATGCACTGGCAGTTGCTAGGTGCACATCTTGGTTTGCATTCCAAAGTGTGTACTACCAATACTTATTTACCATTTAAAATAAAGTCCATAGGAGAAAAAGGAATGCTATTATCCTCAGAGTACAAATAAGAAAGTTTTTGTAAAGAAAAAAAGGGATGAGTGTTAAAAATCACTTAAATTATGTTATATTCATATTGTTGCTTGTGTAATTAACTTGGATGTACTTCAAAGAACAATTATGGTTTACAAATCCTTTTTTCCTAAGTAAAGCCAAATAATAATGAATAAAAGATGCATAGCAAAAAATAATTAAAAGAAAATCCAAATTGTGTTGCTTCTCAAAACATAATTATGTACACGGAGAAAAAGTAAGACACTGCAAACTAATCAGTAAATTTAATATTCTCATTTAGTCTAGGTGGCTGCAAGGGTCCAGGAGAATACTTAACTCCTCTTTCTACTAGGATTATAACATTCATGTGACATTGTATTTTTTAGTCACATAATGTCAATATGAAAGTCTTGGTTCCCTTTGCTGTAAAAATTTTCCTGTGGTATTTGACATAAATAATTACATCACACTGACTAATGGAAAGAATAAAAAAAGTACTTTAGTGACTCAGAACTTCCTTCTCATTGACTTCTAATAATACACAAGCATCTAAAAGTCTTAGCAAGTCATACAGAAGGACACTGAACATTAAAATGGCATTTAAACAGACTTCAAGCCCTTACTTGTGTTCAAAAAGCCCCATTCAGCAGTCACTTTCCTCTAAAACTGCCTAAACTGACCACTAACTACTTCTTACCTGATCTGACACTTCCATAGGTCCTTGCTGGATGTACCCATGCAGCTGCTCCAATCTGACCAGCTGACTCCTACCTAAGCTTTGCAAAGATCTAGAAATTAGGTCAAGTGATGCTTAAGTTCTTCAGAGGACCTTTCTGGCACTTGTGCTCTAGGGATGCCCCTTAAAATGTTGACTGTGTTGGCCCTCCTCCCTTCTCTGTATTGTGACAGGATGCAGATTAAGAGGGTGGTGTTGCTTGCTGTTTACATCATACTCTAGTAGTCAGATCAGTCACTCAAATAACAGGATACTCCTATGGGCATCTGGATGAATACCTCTATCTGGTTTCTGGGTCTAATGACCCTCCAACTACAAGTTGAGCACTGCTGAAATCCTGTATAGGATCTAACTGTCCTGGAAATAGGATTTAGAATTTACATATTGAAAGGATTGATTGACATTTTACCCAGATGGAACCAATAACAAGCACTTTAAAAAAAAAAAAAAAAACAACAAACAACAAAACAAACCTTTAGTGCAGCTTTTAATTTTTCCAGAACCTTAATAATATGTTGGGTTTTTTTTCTTCAAAGTCCACTGAATTGTGGAGCCCACACACTCATGCCTCATCTCTTTAACATTGCAGTGAGACAGAAAGTGTTTAGGGATAATCATAGATTAATTAACAGCACATCTGTATCCTACATTTAAGGATTGAAAGTAGGACCGTGGCATCATTTAGGTTGGAAAAGACCTTTTTTCCTAATATCCAATCTAAACCTTCTCTGGTGCAACTTGAGGCCATTTCCTCTTGTCCTGTCACTTGCTACTTGGGAGAAGAGACTGATACCTGCCTTGCCACAACCTCCTTTCAGGTAGTTGTAGAGAGTGATAAGGTCTCATCTCAGCCTCCTTTTCTCCAGGCTAAACAACTCCAGCTTTCTCAGCTGCTCCTTGTAAGACTTGTGCTCCAGACCCTTCACCAGCTTTGTTGCCCTCCTTTGGACACACTCCAGCATCTCACTGTCTTTCCTGAAGTAAGGGGCCCAAAACTGAATGCAGTTATTTGAGGTGTGACCTCACCAGTGCAGGGGGTACAGGAGGATGGTCATTTCCCTAGTCCTGCTGGACACACTAGTAGTATGCTAGCTTGCTGAAAATCTATTGATTTGGTAAGGCATCAGTTTGAGCTTTTGAATGGGGGACTGGGAAGACCATTAACATCCTGCAGCACTAAAAGATGGCTTCCCAGTGTATCTGGAGTCACGTCTAGGAGCCTAACTTCCAGCTTTACCTATCTTCTCGCAAAGCACACACACAGGCCTACAAAGATTTCATATCCTGAAATTAAGCTTAGCAGATAATATAGGCACTTCTGGAAAGAAATGAAAATAAGGCTTATGTTTTCCTCTTTGGTAAACTTTCTATGAAATAATGAGGACAAAATGTATGTTTTCTGTGATAGGTTGCCAGGAGGGTAGTGAAAAAGTCTGGATAAATAAAGATGCTCAATTATTTCTGGACCTTGTACACTTTAGTTCTGTTCCCATACATTTATGGTTTTACATGGCTTGTATTTAGATGAAAACTATGTATACGTGTTCTAATATGCTTTCCCTGGGAAATTATTATTTCTTCAAACTGATCTGACACCATGCACAATTGATACTGATGAGTGATGAGATTATAATTTTCTTGTGATTAAACTGATTGTAAAAGCAGTGTCATCTGTTAGGGAGTAAGGGTATCCTGACATTTTAATTGAGTGATGGTCATAATTATTTGATTGTCATGGTATAATTGCATTATTAACTGTTCATAATAAGAATCTATTGGGTTGAAAGTTTGATAGAAATTGTTTTGTCTTTTTAATGTGCTTCCAAGCATATACAAGTAGTGGTTGTACTAACATGACTGCTCTTTCAAGCAGTTGTGGTAAAACCACCTCAGGGCTTGTCTATGTGGAAGCTGGATCTGATGTAAAATCAGAGCCTCTTTCTTCATAGCTTTGGCTAGAAGTGGGAGCCTATAGCAGTGGTGTGAGGGGCAAGGAGCAGAGTACTATCAGCATGAACAGCAGTAGATTTATTTATTTATTTTTGCATTAGGGTTGGATGGGGACAAAGAAGACACCCTGAAATAAGATCATCTGTGCATCTGTCTTATCCTGGTAAAAGCTTAATTTTCATTTCCTATCAGCTGTAAATCTACTACTGCGTTGGCTCTGTGATTATTATTTTTTTTTCAGACCTTCCTTATTCTGGAAGATGATAGTGTTGCACTTGGGTTATTTACATATTTTGGACTTTAAGGGAAATCTCTCTGCCATGTGAGAAAATGAAAAGGTAAAGGATGAGGAAAAGAGCATCATAAAAATTTATAAGGAAGCAAACTGGCTTCTCTGCAGTAGTCAAGGCCTATTTTGGAACCTGATTAAATAATTTAACATTAGTACCAGGATTGCAAATTCAAATACTCAAAATTAGTTAATGCCAAGATCACTTCAGCATTGCCATTTTGAGCGTGTAAGTTGCAACAATCTTAACATGGACACACACTGCTCTTACACCCACCAGACCCCTGATTTACTCAATGTGAAGAATGTGCAATGCTCACATCCATTATTTACTACTTTCTAATCTTATTGCTTAGTATATGGTGCTCAGCTTTATCTACTGTTCATTGTTCTAACCCTACTACACATATATAATAACTTCCTCTGTAGGTTTTTCTGTAAATCTTCATTATCCCATCCAAGTGCTTTCATGAGATTGAGAAAAAGGATATTTTTCCATTAATTACATTTCCCAGATAGAAGACCTGGGACAGCAAATAGCATCCATATTGGAACAGCTTCTTGTTTTCTTCTTTGCAATAACTAGTATTGCAAACTTCATGCTTTGAAAGCACAGATCTAGTCAACTTCAGTCACAGTTGCGACTCTTCTGTGACTCAGACTCCACAGTCTCAAGGAAAGTGTTTATAAGAAGAATATATATTGGTATTCAACTGTGAAGTTAAATTTCAATGACTTGTACAGTTATATCTCTGCTCAGTTTAATACTGAGACAAGCAGATCTGCATTGGTGTTTCATTCTCACTTTGCCTAATAAGGAACTGCTTTGTTTCATAAAATCATAGAATGGTTTGGGTTGGAAGGGACCTTAAAGGTCATCTAGTTCCAACCCCCCTGTCATCAGCAGGGACACCTTCCACTAGACCAGGTTGCTCAAAGCCTCATCCAATCTGGCCTTGAACAGCCTCAGTTGGAGCTTCAAGTGAGACAGCTTAAGTATCTGCACAGCACTGAGTTGTGCTATGCAGATATGTCTTGTGTTGGATGCAGCAGCAGCATAATGCCATTTAAGTTCCTTGTTCATAGAAGTAGCTTCTGTCTTTGTGAAAGCCCATGTCTTTACTCAATACTAACCACTAAAATATTATAAAATCTGATAGACAACAGATCCACCTGTATATTTAACATCATGTGGGGAAAACTAGTGAAAATTAAGTTATTGGAAGATTTTACTTTCATGCATTTGTGCAAGCTTCTTAATTTTAAAAACTTGACTTTATTCAGAGAGGATTCTAGAGGAAAATGCAATCCCAGGAATTTCTGATTCTGCTTGCCTGGTTTATTCCTTATTCTAATCATCTTCTTCCCAAAATCTGTTGCTTACTGTGGCAATGCCATCTTGCTCACATTGTCTTCTCTCTGTATGCTCCTTATGTGATCCAGTCTTTTGTCAGCAGTTGCCCTCCACTCCCTAACAGGTTAAAAAAATCCAAGAGTGTTTCTCTAAAAGGATACAAAATGTTAGACCTTTCTAATGCATTTTGAAATACAAATTTCCCTATTTTTGACAATAATTTTAATTAAAAGTGCTATACTTTTAAAATCATCAGAACAGAAGCACCAAGCTGTGTTTTGGTTTTGTGTTTTAGAGTTTTTTTCCCCTCCAGAAAATTTATTTGATCCTATAAACCAATCTTTGGCAAGTCTGGTGGAGCTCTGTTCAGAACTCTCACAACTCATTGAGCCTTGGGAGGACAATGTGCAGCCCCGGTACACATCAGGGATCAGACTGGGACTCCGAATCACAACTCAGTTATCATTTAGCATCAGAGGGGAAGTAAATTCTATCATTCTTCTTCATGGGGTATCTTGCATCTCCCTTCTGAATTCATGTCAGCTCATCTTTCACCTCCCTGTCTGGGAGCAAAAGTGATACTCTGTCAGTTACAGAAGCCTTTTGCTTCACATACAGAGAATCCATCATTCCCTGCTTGGGAGGAGTTCAGATCAGCAGAACATCTACTTTGCTTCCTCACCAGGATGTGTGGTTCAGCCTGCAACCCAGACACTGCCTTCTGTTTGTTTTAGCTCTGCTTTTACCTCACAGGCGTCTACTTGTGCTGGGCTCATTTGTTATGCTTGCTTCTTGCCTTCATTTTTGTTAGGTAGTCTTCAGTGTATGCTCTTATCAGTTACTACTGAAAAAAAAAAGTATACAATATTTCCACTTGCCTGCCACAATGGTAAGATCTTAAAAGATCTCCAGCAAGCTAGCTATGACCTTTATATCTTAAATCCATGTTGGGTCTCTGTCAAAACATATCTCCATGACCCTGCTCACTGTGAAATGTTTGTCATATATACTCTATGTTGAAAGCTGATAGTAAATTAACTTGTCCATAACTCTATCTACCCTCCTTCAGCAGTGCTCAGCTAATTTAGAAATACACTGAATCTGTTTGGGTACAGCAAAAATTACATTATCCTTCTAAAAACACCTTCTTAAAACTGTATCCTCTGCCACGTATGGGAAAGGCATTATTTTTTGCACTAAGGGAATCTTAATATACATGATGTGAGCTTGTACTATCAAATGCTCCAAACCTCCATTTACTTCACAGTCAAAGTAAGAGTATGGAGAAGGTTAAAAAAAAATATAAAAATAAAAATAAATCTAGCTACAGAGCTTTTCTTGTTCTGCTTTTGCTTTAAGCCAAGCTATTGTTTGAATGTGTCTGCTCTGCAGTCGTAGGACTTTCATAAACCAGTTTTGTTGTTGTAGGCCACAGATTGGTGAATGCACCAAAAACTATCTGAGTAGCAGGGTAAATTAGCCTACGCCGTGATAGCACAGGAGGCTTCTGATTTTGTGCGCTCCTCTATCAGGTATATTGCAAATGCACATCTATTGTGCTATTTCAGGCAGTGCAAGAGGCTTATTCTCCAGAAAGGTGGTTGTATTGGGTTTGCGTGGCAAGGTTTT
>NW_010305064.1:562-792 GCF_000700745.2 Antrostomus carolinensis | reverse complement strand
GGTGGACTGGGGCTGCTGGCAACTGCTGACCTCCTTGGGTACCCACTGTCCCCCTTGGCCAACTGCTGATCCTCTTGGGCACCCAATGGCCTCGTTGGGCAACCACCAACCCCCTTGGGCAACTGCTTGACACCCTTGAGCACCCACCATTCCCCCTGGGCACCCATTGACCCCGTTAAGCACCCACTGACACCCTTGAGCACCCGTCAACCCCCTTGGGCACCCATTGA
>NW_010305064.1:0-240 GCF_000700745.2 Antrostomus carolinensis | reverse complement strand
CCCCCGTCAACCCCCTTGGGCACCCAAAGGCCCCCTTGGGCAACCACCAACCTCCTTGGGCACCCATTGACCCCCTTGGGCACACGTCAACCCCATTGGGCACCCATTGACCCCATTAAGCACCCGTTGACACCCTTGAGCACCCGTCGACCCCCTTGGGTACCCGTCGACCCCCTTGGGCATCCATTGACCCTCTTGGACACCCGTCAACCCCCTTGAGTACTTAGTGACCCCCTTGGG
>NW_010305063.1:8729-46496 GCF_000700745.2 Antrostomus carolinensis | reverse complement strand
CCAATCCCTAACATTCTGTGATCCTGTGATCACTCTGCAGTTTGTGGTTCAAGTTCAGCACATTTGGTTCTTGGTTGGTTGACTTTGCTTCCTTTTGGGGGGGCTTTGGATGATTTGTTTGTTTGACAAAAAGAAAACCCATATGTTAGATATGACAATACTGTAGCACAGGAGGACTTGCTACCATACAGTACATTTGAAACCTTCTTTGCAGTCCTAGTTTTCTAAAGACTACAGTAAATGTCAGCAGAAATAATTGCTACTGTTTTGCTCTAGCCTTCCTCCAGAGATGATATCAGGAGTAAATGAGATTGGATGAGAAATGCAAACAAAATAGAATGGTGTAAAATGCTTAGTTCACTCCTAAATAATTATTTCAACATCTTACAGGAAAATTTCCATCAGACACAATTTTGATAAACCTGAGATTATATTTCTTTTGGATGTATGAAGTCAATGCCTATTTCTATTATAACTTCCACTGGTAACCATGTAATTTCAGTATTTAGGCATTTGCGTTTTTCAAACTCTATATAATTAACAAGACAAAAGGCTTTTTTTTTTTTTTTTTTTCCATCCAGATATTTTGACTTCATTCTGTTGTGGAGGTGGGACAGAAACTGGGAGTTACACGTGGGAGTGCAGTATGAACTCTGAGTTTTTGACCAATAGCTCTGAGAAACTGCTAACCATTTTGTGACAGGCGTCAATGTGTACCCGCTAAATTGGAGAACGAGGTTTTTGAAATAAACATTTATAATAATTTGTCAGTCTTCAGGGCAAACAAGGGCCCCTGCACAAGTATCTGGCAGGAGTTCAAAATAGGAGGAAAGTAATTATTTGTGTAGTGGATTATATGCAATCTCTTTCTAGGCAGAGATCTGAATTGAACATTTATAAGTTAAATAGTCACAGAAAGCATCTTTTAGGAAATCTTAGAAGTGTTTGTTGCAGCATAAGTAGAGCCAGAAGTCTAAGCTAAAAAAAAAAAATACACAGTACAGAAATGTGAGATTTCATTTAACTGCAGTTTAGCAGTCAGCTTCATTAAATATTATGTATGTACATGTACATTTAAAAGTCTAGAACTGGGGGATTTCAATAATAAATTATTCATATCATATCGTATCATATCATATCATATCATATTATATTATTTAGGGACTGTGAGACCTGTGAGGATACACTGCTGCTATTCTTAGTGATATCATGGGCAACTGATGGCTTGTGCACCACTCCAATTTGCAATCGTTTCTAGAAGAGCTTTCCATAAGCACAGTAATTCACTAACCCACAGTAAATTGGAGGATTAGCATTTACTCTAATCCATCAAAAGCACTGACATGTGCCAGAAATTGTAGCAAAAAATTAGTAGGAACCAGAAAATTAATTCTGTGCCTCCTGTACATGATAATAATGGAAATACCTTTCTAAGAGCAAAATAATATTATTAATAAGACTAGATAAAAGTGTTCTCTAAATTGCTAATGCCAAGTAGCTGAGTACAGCTAAAATGTCTATAGTTATTGAAAATTCTAACATTTCTCATATTATAAATTTAATTAGAAACATATTTTTAGGTTACAAAGTTAAAAATTGTTTACCTTGACTACTCAGATGAAGAAACAGACGGGTTTCAAAATCAAAAGAAGCCATTCACAATTTAGAATGGAACAATTCTTACTGTAACTATAGCACTAATAGGATACATATCAATCAACAGGTAAATCATTAAGAAGTTTCTTCAATTTTCTATTCAGAGTATTTCTGAAATTGTATTTGACAAATCACAGCTTTAATTTTACCTACATTCCCTTTAGAAATAGCTGTCATTTGGATTACTTTTAAGAGCTTAAGATTTTCCTTTAAAGAAAAGTTTTCACATTAGGAAAAAGTAAAAAAAGGTAACATTACAAGTAAAAACTACGTGAACCGTATATCCATTTGTTCCTAATGTACTTAGCAGTAAGTGACAATTTCTGTCTTGCCATTTTTTATCATAGTTATCCACCTCTAATTCTAGCCTTTATCCTCTCTTTGCTTGTTCAGTACTCTCAAATTTATAAACTTTTATATCATAAAATGTTATGTTTTAATAATGATAATCTCTTCAGTTAACCTTTACTGAACTTCTATAGTTTCATAGGCAAATTGAGTATACAAAAAAGTACAATAAGCAAACACAAACACCAAATAAAATATAAAATAAAATGTGAACAAGGAACTTAGAAAAACAAAGGAAAGATCTCTTGGTCATATACAGTTCTGGAAACTGTTTTGCAGTTCTTCCACCAGTATCCAGAGATCTGGTGAAGGAATGACTGGGTGAGGTTCCCTAACTCAAATTACCCATTCTATTATGTTGGATGTGGAGGAAAAGAAAGGAAAGACAGTAAGGAAAGGAGGTTATTCTTTTCCTCAAATACCTTTTGCTATGCAAGTTAGCACAAATTAGTTTTAGCACAGAGATGGCAGTAACACATATTCTCTTTTTAAATCAGTAAAAATTACATACAGTAACCTGTTCTAACTGCATGTGAACTGCAATCCCACAAACTCTTGGGACCTTGGATTTTAACTTTTTCCATTCACAGATTTTCTGGTATCTTATAGACAATTCTAGCAAATATGTATATCTATGAAAAGCAAGTTATTTTCTCACTAATTAATTCAAAGCTCAGAAATTGAACTCACCCCTAATACTAGGTTCAACAGTGGTGGGGATAGAAGAAGCTACTTGCAAAGAAGATGCCTACTTCCAAAATAAGATAAGGTTGGGTGTAGGGGTCTGACTGTTGTGGGGAGTGCCATTGAGTGAAGTGGCAGACAGCCAACATTTACTGTAAACAGAGAGCACATGATTTCTCAGGATAATGAAGAACATAGAGTTAAATCAAGTCTATTTGCAGACTAAGGAGAATACCAAACACCGTAAAGCCAGTAAGCATACAGAGCTCTACTTTAAATCTGGTTCTTTAGGTTCTGAATCAAAACGCTTTAAAGAAGCTGTTTCTCTTTCAGAGCTCACTACCATGCTCTATCAGCATCTGATGATAAATTTTCCTAGGCAGCAAATCTTCTGCTCCTATTGACATTAGAATACATTTAAGCTGGAGACTTAGTCACTGTCTACAGTAAGATTCCATTTGAGAGAGAATGAAAAGCTAAGGGAGAAAAAAATGCAATCAGTGGTGTTAAACAGCCTGAGAAGGAGCTCCTTGGCCAGGCTGTGACCAACACATCCCTTCAGCCAGGCAGCTGGAATTCCAGCAGTGGTTTGAATGCCTTTGTATTTACTCTTCTGCATAAAGAAGAATTATAAAAGCCACACTACTATACAAGTTATTTAGTTGTCACTTGTTAGTTGTTTTTGCTTTCTCCCTGAAGAACAAAACATTAGAAGCTCGCAGTCAGCATATTGAAAATGACTTAATTCAAGACCAGAAGCTCTAGTCAAGACAGAAATGTACATGACATTTTCACAAGTAAGTGAGCTTGTGTTTTATACGCTTAGGCATCAATAAACTCAGCACCAATGCTAAGGCTCAAGTTATTAATCTCACATCAATCTCTTCTTCGACAGATAGTCTCCTTGTTCGCAGCATTGCTGCAATTGCAATGTGAAGAAAACAGAGTTGGATTTTTACTTGCCACACAGAAGGCAGATCTTGGCTATAGGGCCACACTGATCCGATGGAAGTTAGATGTGGTTTTTATTTTATTCAAAACATTCAAGCCTTTATCACAGCACTTAGGACAAGTATTCGGTTAGCAAGGTCTATGCAAGCCTATAAAGTAGAAAAACCATTGAAAGTCCTTTTCATTCAAGCTTCCACAGTACTGTTTTTCTTACTGGGCACTCAGGTAAGGATTTTCATCCTTAAGCATATTCAACTTATATATCTTATAGAACAGTCTATGTTTACAAAAAAACAACCAAAACAAACCAACAACAAAAACACCCCAAGGCATATGAGGTTAAATGTATATGGAATTTTGCAGCCAAATCCATAATTAAATGTCTATTTAGTGAAAAGCAGAAATTCTAACAGAAAATAAAAGCTCATTTTAAGTAAGGACCTACTGTGCAGTTTTTAAACACTATCCAGATAGTTACGTAAATGAAATTGCACGTTCTTTCAGAAATAATGACCTGCTTGCAAGAAGATAATCAGCCCTCCTGACTGGCAAAATACAGTAAAACTGTGTTGAAATCACATGTACACATCGGTGAAAACTCTGTAGGCCTCTGGACTCTATCAGCAGCAACAGATTAGCTTCATAATTCACGACACATCTTGTCTTCAGCACAGATATACTATCACACACTGCTTTAAAAACTCAGGAATTTTGCTTCATACATACTCAGTTTTATTAACAGTTCCCCTCTTAAGATAAAACAATTCTCCTGACTGAAAATTTATAAAAGAATCTTCTTGAGTCAGATTATCTGTGGCAGTTCCACTTATCTGTCCCTCTCCCCTACCACATACAAACACACTTCTAATTTTATATCTGTGCATCAGAAAATGAATCCTCTGCCTTAATGACTAATGCTTATACTACAAACTGAGCACAGATAACTGCTCTGAAAAATTAAACTTTAATTTTTCCCATACAATATTCATAATATCAACTAGTCAGTGATTTCCAATTGACTAGTGAATAACTAAAATGAAATCATCAGGAAGTCTGAAAAATAGTCAGTTGAGTACATATCTAATAATATAACCTGTTTCTTTTAAATACAAGTTTTGTAGCACTATCTTTTCTTGCAGTCACAACAGTCACGAGGTTGGCACCAACCTGCAAATGATACATGGTTTTCAAACACTGTAGCTCCATTTGATTTTGATACACCACAAACTCCAACTACTGTTTTAACTACTCCTAAAGAAGCATGGACCTTATTTCCTGAAGCTGTTGTACCGAGTGTCACTAATATTTACTTATTTACATTAGTTTGTTTAATGGAACCATTCCAGAGGCAGCTGAAAGGAAATGTTTCAACCCAAGAGCCTAGAGGTAACAGAGAACTTACAGAACAAACAAAAGCAACAGCTTGGACCATTCACAAATGGAAGTCTGCACAAACTAATGGAAGTCTATACTAGCAGAAACTCAGAGGCAAGATGTGTGGCATCCGGAAATATTTGCTCCACTACGTACGCTTTGGGGCTTCTAGGGGCAAAATGATTCCCAAAGTACATAATTTTAAACAGAGTGATGATAGGATTCAGAGGAAATATTTTAAAACGTATCACGGGGAAGTTCTAATAAATCCCTGGCCACTATTGAAAAGTGACTTTCTAATGAAGCAAACAAACTTTCTCTTGAAAGAAACTAAATGGTGGAAACTCTGTTTCCCACAGCCCATTTGAATCTATACCCAATGCATGAGGGAAGCAGGCAGTGCCATAGCCAATGCATCTAACCCTCCCAGCACTGTAATCCATTTTCCTTCAACAGCTAAGGCACTATATAGCATTTGTGGAATACCTTTAGAAACCCAGTATTCCAAATCTTTCCAGCAAAAATAATAGTGCCACTTCCCTGCTTCCAAAGCAACAGATGTAACGTGTATTTATTTGTAACATCCTGACGTTAGATTTCAGAGCAAAAACCAGACAAATACTTAAAAGGAGGCATTGAAGTTTAAGGGGTTTAGAACACACTAGTTTGATGGAGTTTCACTCTGACAGATTGCAGATATTTATTTACTGATCATCTGCACCAAAAGTCTACACTGAAAATGGCATTTGAGAGGAGTGAGTTATACATAGCAGGTGCATAGTGGCCCCTTAAAATAATACTTCAATCAGTTTTTAGCATTATTGAGCACCAAAATAATTGACAAAAAAACAGAGACATAGCATCCTCCTAATAACTAAGCACCTTTTATTATACATTTCTTTACCTGCACTCTCAAAAGGCAAACTATTGATACATCTCATGGAACCGCAATAATATACTTACTTATATATAATATATAATATATACCTATAGATATATATATACTAGACAGGAATGATAAAACAGCTCCAGCAATTCTGATTCTGAAGATAATATTTACAAAATCATCTCAGTGTTATGGAAGTGTTAACCTGAAAGAACTTACCTGCATTTCAATTTTGATAACAATTATCACAAGTTGCATATCTTTTAAATTAGGTGATTGAACCTTATACAGTCTGACATTAATCTAAGTACCATCATATATAAGAGTGATGTACTGTACTACAAGAGCAAATACTATTCACAGCTTAGAGATAACTCTCATTTGCTAATTAGTCATTTTAACAAACAGATGAAAACGATCTTTCCCACGGAATAGAACAAAAGCCAAGCAGAGAAGCTACTCACATTCCTTTCAGCCGTTGCCACATTTTCTCTGCATGTCCTCCTATTTGATACTTTATAGAGGTGCTTTCCAGTTCCCGAGTTGTTTCCGTTGCTCGAGTCCCCATCATTATTGTCCTACAGCGATACAGTTACAGTCAGGCTCAGCAGCAAGTAAAAGCATTCTTTAG
Source organism: Antrostomus carolinensis (assembly GCF_000700745.2). Taxonomy (NCBI): domain Eukaryota; kingdom Metazoa; phylum Chordata; class Aves; order Caprimulgiformes; family Caprimulgidae; genus Antrostomus; species Antrostomus carolinensis. The sequence continues at coordinate 39,966 of NW_010305063.1, read as the reverse complement.
TCCACTACAAATGTCAGAAGATCAACGCATGTTAGACAGTAGCTGCTGTCATATCAAAATACATCAGAATTACAACAGCTGAGGGATGATCTTGCCTGAATTGCTATTCACTTTGATAGACAAATCCACTCTCCCTCCCCTCCCCAAGCACAGAGCAAGTACACACAGCTCCTCTGACCTCATGAGTCTAATCCATACAGGAGAGCCAGCTACTATACTACTGACTACTCAGGCTCCTTTCTCTTGCACTTTTTCTGCTGTAGGAATATGCAGAGAAGCACAAAAGATTCCTTAAAATGGACTATAATTCACTGCCATGCAGGATAAATGTGAATGGCTTTAACAATCCAGAAGGAAAGAAAGGCTGGTTTCTGCTCTGCAGGTTGGAGAAACAGGCTGCAATAGGAAAGCAGATGGTAGAAGCCAGGAGCAGGCACATCACCCTACAAAAAGAGTGCACGTTCAGATGCCAGAGCTTTCTTTTCTTTAGTTGATCCTGAATTGATTCTTAATGAATAAATATCTACCAGTCTCTCAATAAAAATATGACCATAAATGCTAAGTTGGTAGTGAAGACACGTATAAATCCCTGCAGAAGAGAAATCAGAGAGCTCTACAGGTTGTTATTGAAGGAATATGCTGTAATGATGACTATTCACCTTCTCCTAGCAACTCCACACAGTAGGTAACTGTCAATTTAAGTGGTGGAAAATGCAGCAGCTGCAAGACAGCCTGCTCAGCGAATCCTTCGGAACAGCAGCATGTGTGTGTCAAAATCTGATGCTGAACTGTGTGTGTCTGCCAGCAAAAAACAATTAAGTGCATGCAAACAGCAAAAGGGTTGACGACTGAACGATACGCCAGCCATGCAACAGATTGCCTTTCAAGTGCAAACCTAAGAACCTAGTTGTACAGCCAAAGCTGGGTTTTGGAGAGGGCAAAGGAGAGGATTGCCTTGTTGTTTTCTCAGCCACAGATTCGGGTTTGCAGAGCAGCTCCTATACTCTGTAAATAGCACCTGTCTTGTTTGGTGAGTAACAATCTTCACTTCTGAAGCAGCAGCCAAATAATCAAATATACCACAGACTTATCTCAGCGATCGTGTTTGCTTCATGAGTAGGAGCTGTGCAAGAAGCCAGGCAAGAGGGGTGTGCCAAGTAGGAGTAAATATGTCCAAGCTTTGCCAGCTACTGGTGTCACTGCCAGCTGGGAAAAGGGGCTTTGGGTCCATGATGGAACCCTGAGGATGAGTGTCCTCAGATGCTGACTGGAAGGCGCCTCAAGGCTAGGGACACATATCTCAGCATGACTTTAACTAGACAGCTTTATCTATGTTAAATTTTACAATTATGTGAGATTATGAACAGTTCCCATCTGATGCAGTTGGCAGAAAGAGATATCATTAAGTACTCAGGATCTTACAGAAAAATAAAAAAGAGACTCACTGCTTTGAAATAATTCTAACACTTCAGGATTTCCTAATCGATTTTCTTTCTCTAGGATACCTTTTATGCATATTATAGATTTAAAATATACCCTATGAGAGTTATAAACCAGTTTGAGATGCATCTTTTACACACTGAGTTCAGGTGGATCATTAAATAGTACATTTCATTTACTTCTGTGGATTTAACACATACACAATTTTAAAATAGTGTTAATTCATGGTCTTTCCCAGAATTATTCCTGACTCAGACATATAAAATTCACTATCAGTGTCTGAAAAACAGTCACTGGATGAGCAATATCTCTTTCAAAAACCATCAAAAACAACAGTGAATAAATACAAATAGCTGCTTGTTTTGGGGGTTTTTGGTCTGGGTGGGGTTTTTTTGTTTTTTGGTTTTTTTTTCAAAAAAACTGCAAAGCATTTATTTGGTTAAAGGCAGCAGTAGTATCTTTGAAACTTCTCTGAGGAAGCACTTAAAAGCTTCCAAACTTTCCACTCCTGTTACGCATGGAGTCCAACTAAAGTTTGTAAGAAAGAGTATAAATATCTTGCCATGGAATAACTAATGAGAATGTCTCACACTAATCTGGGTTCTTCCCTGCCTTTTAACTGCCAGACATCTGAAGCAACACAAAGAAATGAAGTATTTATAGAAACCACATATACCTCCAGGGACAGAGGGGAATTTTAAAGGGCTATTTTTTCTCATAAAGTATTCCCAGCTCTTGTTGTCCAATTCTACAGTGAAAAAATAGTGGTGTTTGTAAGCTGTTCTCTCTCCCTTGCAAGGAAATAACTAGCTGAAAATACATTGCTTTGATTTACTGGAAAAAAGTACCATGAGCAGGTAATATCCTTCAGGAAGGGAGGACGGAACAAACTGCCCAAACAATATCACTGCAAATGGAGATACACCTGCTAACTTCACCAGAACTCCACAAGGGAAAACTGTAAAACCTTGGCTCCCTGTAGCACCACACCTTTGCAATAATAGAAATTCCTACAATGAAAGCACCTGGCATGGCTTAAGCAAAGAGTAAACAAAGCAGCCTTCACCCCAAAAGTTTATCTTGAGGATCAATAAAAGCAAACCATCCGAGATGACACTGAAGGATGAAATTGTGTCTCTGAAAATGAAAGAAACAGCAAGAAACACATAAAAACCAATAGATAAGGCATTAGAAAATCAAGAGAAAAGCCAGAGAAAGAGTCATTTATGTCCCTAGGGAGAAACTAACCACTTAAAACAAACAAACAACTTTAGGAATGCTGTTATCTTGGAAATGTGAGCAAAGAAATCCTCATGGAGATATGGAGAAAGGAAGGACCTAGGACCTTTCCTCCCTTTAGCTTCTGCGACTATCACTCAGAGAATGAAGCAGCCGAGCCTGCGCCCTTCCTCCCGCTCAGAGGAAGGCAGGCACAGAGGCTGAGAGTGACAGAGCCAAAGCAGTGCCAACACCCCTCTGGCTGCAAGAGGCGACAACGGGCAGAGAGGACAGGAGTGTGCCACTGGAATATAGAATAACTGTACATTACAGCCCGTACATAACAATGAGGGGATCAGGGGAGGAATTATGGAGAACCTGACTTGCTCAGAAATGCACGTCTGTGCCCCTACAGTACAAACTGGTTTAAAGAAGATCCAGATACTAAAAAATAAGAAGCTACTTTGGGAAGCCAAATCAACCAGAGACCACCTGAAATTACAAGTTATCTTAAATAATTTTTCTCTTTCCACGACCTGTTCTTGTTCTGGTTTTCTCTTCTTGCCCTACCCAACCCAATGTTTGTGCTACAGTCCCAGCAAGTTGTTGTTACAGTCTACCTTCCTCCTATAAAAATATAATCTTTTTTGCCCTTTGTCCACAGCTTTTTCTTTTTTAAAAAAATTTTAAGCTTAAAATTTCCATACTAAAGTGAGCACTAAAGGAAAGCCTCTATTAGTCAATATGAAGATATATTAAAATAGTAATAATTAACATTTTCATCCTTAATTAGGGCAAAATAAAACTGTCCAAATGCCACTTAATCTTCAGATAGGAAGCTACACTTAATGATAATGTAGCCTGAACTCTTTTTCTTTCCTCTAAAAATACTTCACTTCAGTAGTAATATCAATGCAAAGAAATAATTTTAAAATACACCCAACAGTAAAGAAATCAGGTTGGCTTTTCAATATTGAGTACTGAGAGACCTTTACAGTTATGCCAAAATCACACAGTTACAATGAAAACAACTTACCTTAAAATTGTGAAAAACCTGCAGCCAGACTAGCTAGAGATTAGCTATAGAAACAGCAAAGGGATCATGCAGGTTTTGATGAGGAGAATTAGAGCTTTATTTTAAATAAAACCTCTGCTCCTGAAGGGAAATTAAATATGCTGCTTTGTTTGAAATTATCTTCAAAACATCTAGCTCATGACAAATGGAGAATAAGGAAGTATCATGAGGCCTGCAGGGTGACTTGTCAGACTAATACTCATCCCTCCAAACCTGACAACACAAACCTCCCTGTGGTGGAACTGCAGGAAAGCCATGAACCAATTAAGATATTTGAAAACATAAGAGGGAAAAAAAACCAAACCAAACCAAAACATAAAAAACCCCCACACAAAACCAACAAACACTTAAAAAGATAAGATAAATTTATTGTAAGTAGTGGCAGCAGGTATTAGATCTATATGCTGACTGTCCTGGCCCTGATCCAGCAAGCACTAATACACATTAGTGTATTAGTTAATTTTAAGCAGGTAAAGCACTGCATTTATTTGCTGGGTAGGACAGAGTTCAAGATCATTGTAAATAATGGAGTTAAATCACTGAAGAAACTGCCTGCCAGTGGATTCGAGTGCTATCAGTACTTTGTGAACAGAAGCTAAGGTAGGACAGAGATCTCATCACTCAAATCCTGCCCTTGCAGAAAAGGAATGGTTTGCTAGACAGTATTCTCTATGTTTCCTTCTGCCCTCTCCATTGTCTATTATATTTGCATTTGTGAAATGATGTACTATCCTCTTCTGCACAGCCAGAGTTTCCAGCTTGCTTGCAATGCCTAAATGTGTGAACTATTAATCAATAAGATGTGCAGCAGAGGAAAAAGGAATATATGGTCTTATTAAAGTTCATGGACTTTATTTAAATAGATAGGTCTCCAGCAATATGGCAATGGCAAAATATTGATGTTACAGTAATCTTGGATTTTCAGGTTCTCCATATAATATATTAATAAAATTAGTAGAGTTACATAATTGAGGAATAGCAACTTTAAAGATTTACACATATGGTCTACACAGTGCATCAGTATTGACTCAATTAAGTAGGTAAAAGAGTTGGAATTGATATATTAACAATGATTATCTAAATAAGAAGACCCAACTAGGAACATTTTTCCTTTTATATATTTCAGTATTTTATGCTACATCTAATTTACCGTATTTGAAGCTTCTTCATATAATTACTAAAGTATGCATATCCATCCATGTGTCCCATAAGTACCAAGCTTTAAGTATAGCAGGGAGAAAAAATATCTTCTATTTGTTTCCTAAGTGCATGGCATATCATATCGGTAATGAACGTGTAGTCTATTGAAGCTTTTAGGCAATTGAAAATGAAAACAAATACCCATGAAAGCTTGCAAGCAAATTAGCTGATAAACTTCAGGGCACAAAGAGATATATATTTGCAAACCTACTTACAACCTATTAAGACCTTGTCACATTTGATTGTTCAATACTGCCCCTTACGAGAGGTCACCAGTTCCAAAAGTCTGTCATGACTGTGTGTGAGTGTTCACAGGCCAGTTCAGTGCCAAGTTGGGTTGATTAACACAGATGTCTTAAATCTGCACTGATGTTGTCTAGGACCTCACTGCAGTCAACAGAATTTAGATGTCCAGCTGCCTTAGGTAAGCACATCTATTTTTAAGTTTAATTTGAATAGGAACTTTCACTCAATTAACTTTAAGGAATCATTCATTTACTTACGTGAACCAAACTAGCTGAAATATTCTAGGAGATGGAGAGATGGCAAAAAACGAATAATTGCAGAGATGTGGAATGCTTGTACTACAGATAATAAAAAAATAAAATAAAATAAAATAAAAACTGCAGAGGAAAACTTACTGCATCATCAGTAGCAAGACAGGAAAAGATAAAAAGACAGTTATTCTTTGAGCAGCTGGACTTGGGAAGAGGCCTTGAAAGCAGAATTTGAAAAGTGCTGAAAACAAAGACAGCTGTCATTCAAGAAGAAATCAAATGTTTAGCAGAAAGTGTGTTGCATGTCAGTGAATGAAATGAAGCAGGAGAGTTGTTCAAGGCAGGGTGTTAAAAGGATCACCTTGACCTGCTTTGTAAGGTAGATGGTCATTTGGCAGTTGCATACTACATCTTTCTCCAGTTATGTGGAAACTGGTCAGCAGAAATTCACTGGTAATTTAAGCTGAAAGATTCACACACAGGAAACAAAGTGGATGTTGAGCAAAGGAAAAATTGAGAGTACAGACTAGTTCTGAAGTTAGTCTTCTCATTAAAAGTGACTTTGACTATAGAGAACTACTGAAAACCAGGTTAAAGTTTCTGAAAACAGTTACTTTAGCAATTGCATGTAGCTCATACAGTGTTACGCAGCAATTAGCACAACCGAAGAAAATAGAGGTTACAGGCTTTTAAGGTTTGGTGGTTTTTAACTTCTTTATTTAGGATGAATTGGAAAACTGGTTTTGAAAAGCATCTGCTGAAGTTGAGAAGGAATATTCATTAAACAAACATTAACTTTTAGGAACTCCTTAGGAAGTGGTTTGGCTACAAAACTATTATGTTGATTTTTGCAAAGAAAGGAAACCATTCTAGTACTGGCAGTAGTGTTGAAATAAGACGGATTGAAATTGCCACAGAGGATCACAAGGATAATGGTGCACTTCAATGCCAAAAAGGGCAAGACTGCCCCGATAGTGTAGAATAAACAGTTGTAGAATAAATATAAATGTTCGGGTTATTTTGCTCCTTTTATCAGACACCATTGCCTGTTTTATCACATTCCATATGTTTTCACTTTCTTCATTAGAGTTTTTATGAAGGAGTTCTTAATGCATGAAGAGGTAATGGTAAGGTAAAAGTAATTTGAACACAAAAGCTGTAGTTGACTGTGACAAATTGTAACTGCTGAGTTACTGGTATGAGCACATAACTAGAGAAAGAAAGAGAATACAGAATACAAGGCAAAAGGAATTAGGAAATCTGGATTTGACAATGCACTGAACTACATCAGATGTAAAGAAAAAAACTAGTCTATGGTGGCAAGATGTGTGTAGACAAAGACAACATGGAGTAAAGTTGTTTTAGCTAATTATTGTCTACAAGAGGTTATTTCAAGCATTCATTTTGAGTTACTCAGCAAAGAAAACAAGAAAATCATTCCCTTTTGCTATACATTACTTACACAAAGACCATAGCAACAAGAAAATGTTCCTTGATATTTATAAAAGACTAAAATGGAACAGATGCCAGCAGAGAAAAAAAATGTCCCTTTATCTCAAACTAAAGATGTACATTAGAGAATCTACCTTACCATAGCTGTTTTTACTGTAAACTAGCTTTCCACTAGTCTTTGACCCCAAACAGTTGGAACCAATTCATTACACCCCACATAGCAGTGCCTTCCAAACCTGAACTATAAATCTGAGCTTTCAGGACAGAAGGGAAAAGGCATCCCCTCTGACACACAAGACCTTCTGCACCATAACCCCAAACATCTCCTGTAAGTTTGGTACAGTTCTGGATGATATACAGTGTTGCATGTGATACCTTGAAAGCATATTACATCAAGCAGTGCTTTCAAAAGTATCAAGGCCTTCATTCAATTATGCTTTTGCTTTAAAGAAAAATAAGATGATCATTACCTCTTCAATCCAGGTTATAAAAATAATGAAGAAAAAAAATCTACTTAGTAATGGCAGCATACTGCATCTATGCAACAAACACTTGATCAAGAGAGAAAGCAGTAAAAGTAACTAAACATGTACCCTGATTAGTTTCATTTGTAAATGCCCAAAATGTACAGTTACTCTCTTGCAGGTATTACCTGGACCCATCTTGGCTCCTACTTAAGAGGGGAAAAAAGAAAGTAAAAGAAATCTGGAGACAGTCATGACTATTGTTTTGCTGTTGAAATTTACAGATTATGTCCCAACAATCAGAAGAAAGTGCAAAACAAGGATGAGGGGGTTTTCAAACCTGTCTTCTCACACTCTGGCTGCCAGTACCAGTCTTATAGAGTCATCTAAAATTTGCATTTGAAAAATCAGAATAATTCAGAAGGTGTGTATAGAAAGCTAAGCCATGATTATCTGAACTGTAGCTACAGGATTTGAGGTTTGGGTTATCAGAAAATGGCTTTCCCCTCAAAAAAAAAAAAAAAAAAAAAAAAAAAAAGCAGTTAATAATGAATACTATACTATATTCTTTCCTTCCTTACATATTCTGGGGAAAGACAAGCATTGGTAAGTAAAATAATTCTCATCTGGGTTTCACTTGGGACCTTTCCTACCAGTAAGAGAATAAAGCTCTAATCCCATACCAAATCTCTTTCATCCTTAGAGAAAACTTGAGAAAAAGGTCATTCAGTAGCAGCTGACTGGTAGGTGAAACAACAGGGAAAGCAGAGGATAAGAATAACAATTTTTTAAAAAGTTAACATTAAAATTTGTATTTTCACTTCACAACATCCCTGATAATTATTTTAATTTCTGTAAGGGTTAATGAGTAACGGAACAGAACAAAAATTCTCCAGGAAAGTAACTCTGCACTTATTGCATTACTAAATGTGGAAGATTCAACATCATGGACCAATGGTGAAGACCAAAAATACAAATTATTTCCAAAAGGACTGGATAAGAAATTAACCACAAGTCCAACAATGGTTATTAAACACAATGGTTCACATGAAACCCCAAGCTCAGGATGTGAACAAACTCTGGGATGTTACAAGATAAAAAAGCATATTAGAGAAGGATCACTCTATGTACCTATTCTTTGTTATACTCCTTTCCTAAGTATTTTCTCGTGTCCACCACTGGGAACAGAATACTAAGTGATAGAAATATGGTAGTTTTTACATCTTTATTCAATATAAAGTGCTTTCTATGACATAGAAAAATAACTTTTATTAAATTTAAAATAAAAAATATTCTATCTGTAGATGCATTAGTTTTTCTCCTTAATTTATAAAGTAGTAGTCTCCCATAAAACCTTTTCAAAATGCCTTCTGCTTCAGTAAACAAGATGATGGAGTCATGGGTATTGCATATGCATGGTAGAAAAGTAAATATATAGAGAGTCCCTAACAAAGAGCCAAGAACATGTTCCACACATCCTTCGCCTGAATAATTTGCTATATAGCACAAAACTATACAAAAGACATGTAAGGAACCTGAGAAAAATGAGCAAATGCAAGCTGAATTTTCACAGCATCTAATTTTTAAAAAATCAATCTGTACAAAAAAAAAAAAAAATTCTTCAAAACTCAATATGAAAGATAAGAAAGTTGTATTGAATATTATTAAGTACGCGACGTGACTGTTTTGGAGTATGCACAATATTAGCTGATTCAGAATTAGTCTATTCAGAACTTCTACACTTCAGGGAATTGCTACATAACTTGAAATCTAAGTGCAACTGAAACCAGAAAGGCCTTTTCTTAACATATTCTGCATTTTAACCTCCATTCCAGCAAGATGGATTATAGCTTTTGGCTTTTAAACTTCTTAAAAGATGAGTGGAGTATTAAACTGATGGTAAAAACTGGCAGCACACTTAAAAATTAGTTCAACAGTCTAGCATGCAAAAAGATTAACTACAAGAACAAAACTCTGCTGACAGTCAGATGTTTAGTATCACTTAAATATGTTTAATATCATTGGAACATGCAAGTTCAACCTAAGTGTAAAGGTAAAGTATAGGTAAGTTTTAATGTTGTGCTGGCAAAATATGTCCCTGTCAAGTTTTTCATATCAACCCATGATTTGGTATAAATGTCTATGTGTACATTTTCCAAACAAAAAATAGAAGAGAGAAATATGTTAATTCAAGTCCAAAAGTAACTAAAATTATGGGTTTTCAAATAAAATGTTTGTTTCTTTCTTAAATGTTAGACTGGATTTCTTTCAGTCATTTCTTAAATGTTAGACTGGACAACTTTCTTAAATGTTGGACTGCTTAGAATGGCAGGTTTGAAAAGCATGATTTAATTATTTACCTCATTAATTTGTACTTTGTTGACTTTTTGAGGAATTGAATGTTAAACATCTGTTGAAAGACTGTTAGCAGAGGCCAGCAAAACTATATGCATTTACAGGTTGAAACCTGAGGCCAGAGGAGCAACTGAACTATTCTTAATGCCAAATGCATTACTGATGGAGCAGTGCATTAGCAATAAGTAATCCTCTGTGAGGTATACAACCAGAAGAGCTTTTCCTACCTTTAGAATAGCTATAACTCCTCCGCCACACACTGTTCTCATTAAAATGTTTTTTTGCACCTGACATTATTGTAAGACCACTGAAAGGACTGCTAGGCAGAGTGGGAACTGGAAAAAACCATTACTCCATCTCTTCTCTTATTCACTCTGTACAGTTACTAATGCTGATGACTAAACTTTGATATGGCTGGTGAAGTTGCACTAGTGCTAAAGAATTACAAAAATGGAGTGTAAAGGAAAAGTAAGCCCTACGCAGCTCATCAGAATCCTTTATCGAGCCATCTTGGTTTTCTTCTGTTTGTTTGTCTATTTATCATTATAATGCTTCCTGCCTGTATTAATCTCCATCAACATAATTTCTGACTATTTTTAGCATTTGTAAATAGTTGTAAACCTCCTATCAATAGCAAAAATGTCTGGAGATTAACTCAACTAGAACCTATGTCAAGCTCTGGTAGATGGAGACGTTAACTCATTCTATGTGTTAAAAAACGTAAAAATATTTCATAAAACAGTGAGGTGGTTTCCCTTGAAATAGAACATAGACTGAGCATAAAATCAAGCATGGATTTATCAGCTTATATAAGAGAAAAGACACAAAGAATTTCTGCTTGATCTGACACAGCTATGTTACTACATCAGGGCTCTCCCTGCTCATTATTAAGTCAACAGGGTAACCATGTTGCAAAAAAGGCAAATTTCAGAATATAAGTAAGCACAAAATACAGGGAGAGTTTAGGAGATCTCGGGTAAGCCCTTCTATTCAGTTTTAAGAACCAAGCTTTAATGGTTTGGGTAAATAAGAGTGAGTCCAGAGGTGAACAACAATAAAAAATAGCATAAGTATACATAAATACAAATAAAGTTAGCATAAAGGAAGGATACACTAATTTTATTTACTAATTTATAAAATAAAAGTTGGGTTAAATTCTTTTATATATGTATATTTATTGGATGTCAACACTAAAAAAAAATCAGTGGTTGTCAATATATAGTCAGAGTAGCAGAAGTATTTGTAACAAAGTTTAGCCTACAAATTAAGAAACATTCTCTAATTATGATAGTTAAGCACTAGAGCTGGATACCCAGGGTGATAATGGAATTTTGTTCCCTGAAGCTTAAGAACAGAACGGGCAAAAATCTATCAGAAATTCAGAGTCTCTTGCATCTCTTGTATTTCTGTTTCTTAAATCTTGATTTTTAAAACAGGTGTTTCAATTAGTTTGGATTCAAATATTCAAATATATCCCATAAAAAGAAGATAGTAGCAGGTCCCACTGAGAAGCAATGGGATAGTACATTATAAGCACAAGAACACTCAGCTACTCACAGGAGAATTTTCATGACTGATAAAATCTAATTTTAATTTCCATTAATAAAGTACAGTCATTTTCTTATAAAGAGGGAAAGTGTTCTTAAAAATATCCGTGCTACCAATCCACCTTTCTAGAAACACTTTAGCAACAAACAGCAGCTTGTACTTCACTTGAAACAAAAATATTTCTGACTCTCCACATGTGTATGCTTTATGATCTAAAAAGGGCATTGTTTCATCCAGTCAGGTGCATTGCTGAACACAGATCAGCACACTAGTTTGACCAATTCCACATCACTTTCAAGAGCAATGGTATCATTGCAATTATCTTTACAAAACACTATTTTTTTTTTATTTTACAGATTAGAGTAACAGATGATAGTAAGAAAGACCCAAACTCATTTCTAAATTGTTCGTGTTTAATTCTTTTTACTAAAAAACTTGCCCCTCATTTCCAACTGTTTTAGATCCAGTTTCCAATAATAGGATCTTTTTCCATTTTCATCTCTTGCTTTATAAACCCTCTCTGCAGTACATTGCTTCCTCTTATCCCTACCTACAGATCATATTCCAATCACCATATAATCTTGTTGATAAACTAAAAAAGATGTTCTTAAATCTCCAACAAAAAGGTGCATTTGTCACTCTTTTCCAAGATAAACACAACTTTCAGTGTTCACTAAAATAACTTCATTGTGAAATCAGCCTGAGCATCCCAGCTGAGCTCTCAAACAGTTCTATTTTCTGTGCTGCCACAGCTGTTTTCTGCGAAGTAACTTAATTTGTCATCAGAAAGATTAAATTCATGCTTTTTTTTTAATAACTAGTAGTTGGCAAAAGTATCATATGTTTGATAGCTTCCAACATTGATGGGTTCATCCATGAGATTGTTTATATGGTTTTTAATAAAAGATGAGTAAAAGACAGACAACAAGCCTTTTCTTATTTAAGACAATAAGTTCTTTCTTGTTCCAGGCTACAAAACTGCCTGGGTGAATGTGTAAGAAAAAAAAACCAAAACAAAACAAACAGTAAAATAGTATATAGAGGGTAAGCGATTGATTTTTAGTTCAGAACCATTTTAAGCATCTTTACACTGTTAACCACTTTTCAGGGCAGTATTCGATGCCTAAATGATGACCATTAGGACAGATATTTGACTAACATTGCAGAAAAGAAAAAGCTAGAAATGGAATTCAGACCTGACATTTTGTTTTTCCTCTGATAAAAGAATGACAGTATATCTTCTGATAATTCCAAAAGCTAAGTTCAGGGAATATTTCAAAGTCAAACACATAATTACCAATATAGATAGAAAAAGAGGTGCAGTGATTCTATTCTAATATAACAGTTTTATAAAACAACTCATGGCTCTGTGGCTTTTTTGTTGTTTTTTGTAGTTTTGTTTTAAAGGGGACTGTACATTAGGATATGAAAAATATTTATTGTATTGCGATGGAAAATGACTGGAGGAAAATACAATGTTTAGTAAGTCCTATTTTAACAACATCAACATTCATTATAGGTTCCAATAGACATGAAAAAATTTTTGCAGCTTGCATGTAATATTTTTAGTCTGGTACAAGACCTTAAATAACAGAAATTTTTATTTCAGGCTACAAAATCTTTCACTAAATGCAGCCCATTTGAGGATTAACAGGATTTCCTCAGGATTATATATACCTTCCTCAAAAATTTGAAGGAAAGCTGCCATTTGACCAAAAAAAAAGAAAAAAAAAAAACCCAAAACACCAAAACCTACTTTAAAACTATTCTGGTACCCAAATGTAAAAGTAATTTAATATACTTTGATTGTTTATAAAAGTATTTCAAATAATTTATAACATTTAAACTATCTCAGTGAACTTAATGACATTAGCTTGTATTTAATACAAGCAAAAAAGCAGTTCATTTACCTTTTGTATAGAGCAAAACTTTGGTGAGTATATACTGATTATAAGGAATCTGTAAACTAAGGTGTTCTGCTTTGGACTTTTGCTTGAGAAAGTGGTAATATAACTCAGGCAGTTCCATTGTTTCCATAAGGCCTGATTCAGCTCTCACTGAGGCCTTTTGGCCAAGGAACTGTTCTTTGTGAGGCTGCTGTGTGTACCAGCATTGATACAAAAAGCCATTGAGACAAAAACTGCAAAAGAGAGGCCACACAATGACACAATCCTTTGCGTTGGGTGGTCCTTTACAAATGGATCTTAGGGTAGTAAGTCCTTCAGGGCTGCTGCACTACAAAGGATCTGGCCTCTATGTCATAGAGCAGGAATTTTACACAACAGGAAATATCTCCCATGATCCTGTTTTTAAGTAAAGGTATTAAATTTTGACAGATAAAACAGAAAGAATGTGCTTCAGTCATTAATCTTAAACTTTTAATATCAGCATGATTTGAGCTGTAACTCTAAAGTTCTTGCAAACATTTACACTAAACTGTCACAGCTGAAGTTTAAACTGAAGCACCTGCCAGAATATTACTGAGATCACTAAGATGCTGGATATAGCCAGAATAATATCTTTCCTTTTGTTCATTAAAACAGACCAGTTTCTGGAATATGAGGGCTATAAAGGCCTTTGATTTGATTATTGCATGCCAATATCCTGTCTGCAAAACCAGCCAACATTACATATCTAGAGAACAAATGAAATTAGGTAAGCATAAAATAAGCCTTCTCCAGCATCTTCTCAAGCTAGGGACTTTTTGAGCCAGAGATTACATTTGATAGCATGTCCCATGGCCCCTGCTAGATTTATTCCATATGAATTTGCTTAAAGCTTTCTTGAAATCTCTTATTCGTTCTCCACAACATCCTGGAGCAATTCATTCTACATTTCAATAACCTAATACAGAAAATAAGTTCCCTTGAATGTTTTAAGTCTAACACATGCTAATTGTATATGATCTCCCTAAATTCTTGCATTAAAGGAACATTAGATAATTATTTCATGTTCACATTCCCCATACCATTCAGATTCTGACTATTCACATGCAAATGACATGGAGTTGCAAAGTGGCATAGTATTTCATGTTTTATTCTCAGTTCTCCTTTTAAGAATTACAAACTTTTCATGTGTCTTTTCATAGCTGCTGAGCCCTGAGCTGGCATTTTGAGATAAATATCAAAATTATATCAAAATCACTTTGAATAATAAAAATATGACAGAGGACATTCCTGTGTATGTATAGTTCAGGACTGGGGATTTTCCCTCCCTGCGTTAATGATTTTTCATTTATCCTCAAATTGTCTAACATTCAAATTGTTCTGTATTTATTAGAAATAATAACATTGTTTTCTTTGCTCATTTTTAGCAAGGGTAAAAAAAACAGTACTAGAATTTAGCTCTGTTTCTGAATTGTGATAATTTATTATAGAGTTTAAACTCTGAGTCATCAATACATTATTCACAGAAGTTTAGAAATTATGCTTTTTATACTCATACAACTAAGTTTTTATTGAAACAGTGTACTTCCTAGAGAAACATAAATTTACTCTCCAAAAACGCTAGATATAGTCAAAAAAGTTTGAACCGTGTTCTCTGAAAAGAGAAGCATAATAGTGAATGTAACTGAAGCTAAACAATACAGTTCTATGAAAAAATGCTGACTTGGGAGATTTTTACAGGAGGAAGACTAAACTTCTCAAATAACAAACTTTTCCTTTTCTGTCAACAGTATTGGTATTTTAAAATTACACAGTTCAGAAGGGAGACTGTCACTGGGACAATTGCAAGGAGCTTACCAGTCCTCATGACATTTCAAAAGATAAGTATCTGAGTGGGCTCTGACTGGTGACACAGTACAGGAAAAGAAGCATCCCCTGTGCAGATGTTCAACAGCAGAGAATTCCCACTTCAGGTAACTAAGCAGTGCTAAAATCTTGCTTGAGTGCTGTGCAAATGGTGTGATCAGAGTTAAATTTCCTCACTGTGAACTTAACCTTACTATAGCATTTTTGTAAATCAGTTAAAACTTGTCTGAATCATTTGACTACTGAAGTCCTGAAGAGGATTTGATTCCTGAGTCCTGAAGAGGAAAGAGCTTTTGGGGCTAGAGGGGCTGATTGTTCAAGAGTGTTGCTAAAATTAGCAAAGGTTTACAAAATTCTTATGCATCATATGAACATTTTAGATATATATATATAAATTCCCCCGTTTTTTGAAAGACTTAATAAAGACAACTAGGGAAATCAAGGGGTAGTGGATAACACAATTTCTAATACAGTTTTAAGATACACTCACCTTGTATATAAAAGCACCTGTTTGGTACAAAAAAAGCAGCTAGAAATTTTACAAGAACTTTGTGCCTGGCTTTCTAAATTTCATAAATAACTTGTATTTGTGTGGGAAATTATATTAAACTATGGGGAAAACAAACAAACAAGCAGGAATATAACTTATCCAAGTGCTATGACAAGTATAAAAGACAGAAAGTAGGAGCACAAGTATAACAACAGAACATAATAGAAAGATTTCATCTTACACTTGTCTTCAGAAGTCAGACCAACATTGTTTCTGCTCTTCTAAAAAAGTGAAACAGTATTTATGTACCACTTCTGAGATCAGAGATTAATGACATTATGAAATGTAACAAACATTTTCTAGCATGAGCAACCTACTGCTTGATATTTTTTGCACCAGAAAATAACATTATGTCTCAAGTTTTACAAAAATACTCAGTTCACATAAAGGTCTTTGTATAAGCCAAAGTCCAGAAAGAGGAGAATACAACAGTAAGACAGAAGTTACCTTAGTACCTCCTTATTTCAGCATTATGCATCAGTGAATCCTCATGTCTTAGTATCTCACAGAAATAATAGAGACTAAAGCTACATAGGTGCAACCTACCCAACCTTTTTTTTTTTTTCTGCAGGAATGGCAACCTTATTCCCTCTGTCTTCTCTAATTGGTCTCAGCCAAGAAATTCTCATGATATTGAGAAATTTTCTAGCATTAGTGAAATAGAGGTGCACACATAGGTGAAGATACTATCTGGAAAAGGAGAAAAGAAGGCAAGTACCTTCTTTGGAAAGCATTAAAAAAGAATAGAAAAGAGCATTTTATTTTTCCCTGGAAAGGCTTGTCCTGAGGCTTCCTAAGTCCCTAAGCCTCCTAGAAGACACTGTGGGAGTGAAGTAGTACTTGCTGTAGAAGGAGAAAGGGAAGGGAACACTTTACCAACTTGAACACAAGCAAGCCCATGCGATCAGACAGGAGGCATCCAAAGGTGCTGAAGGAGCCAGACAAGGTCCCTGTGAGGCTGCATTCTGTCATCTATGAAAGAGAAAGGGAATTGGGGATCCCAGAGAAGAGAAGGCTCGGGGAAGACCTCATTGGTCTTTACAGCTACCTAGTCAGAGGAGATGGAGCTAGACTCCTCTCAGATGTGCATATTTATAAGACAAGAGGCAACAGAGAAGCGGCAACATGAGAAATTGTGGTATTTGGGGAGAAAATTACTATAAGAAATTCCAATATTTTTAAAAGAATTTTCACCATGAGGGTAGTTAAGTACTGTGAGAAGCTGCCCAGAGGGCCTGTGGAATCGCCCTCCTAAGGGGCGTTCAAGGATCAGCCGGACAAGTCCCTCAGTACCTTGATCATGTTTGACATGATCTCCAGAGGTCCCTTCCAACTAAAACTGGGGCTCTACGATTCTAACATACAGTAAAGTACTGCCACTATGGATAAAGCTGTATTAGCAAAGCTGTGCTTTGCACTGCAATAAGTTTGGACTTTTCATTTCCAATTACTTGAAAGTTCTTTTAAAGAGGTACTTGAAATATGCACACTTCACATTGTCTCCACCAGCAGGATATACACAATAAAATTTACCTGCAGAATTCATTGATGCAGGATGCAATCAATTTAATTATGTTATTAAGATTTTTAGCAGATGAAGTATAAATAATAATGACTGCTGTTAATGTAACATAGGGTAGAAATAAAAAGGCTAGCAATTTTCAGGCTTTAGTCAGACCATAAGCATATCACCAGATGGAATAAAATCAAAATTATCTTGTTGCAATAATACAAAATCCTGGCCAGGTATATCTAATATGCAATACTATCAGAGACAGAAAATTGAATTATTTAACTATTTTCCTACACGTTATAAACTGTTTTCATTATTAAGTATTTTAAGAACTACTCTGTGTATTTGATTTTTGAGGATAAATAACAGACAATACTGCAAACAGTAATTATTTCTCTGCCTTTCCCTTTACTCATTCCCCCGAAACATAAAAGAACAATTATGACAGCAAGAAAAAGACAGATAAAATATTGAATTTTTTACTACTTACAAATTATTGTTGAAACAGATGCATCTA
Source organism: Antrostomus carolinensis (assembly GCF_000700745.2). Lineage (NCBI taxonomy): Eukaryota > Metazoa > Chordata > Aves > Caprimulgiformes > Caprimulgidae > Antrostomus > Antrostomus carolinensis. The sequence goes on along the minus strand of NW_010305063.1, from coordinate 22,385 downwards.
ATAAATCCATGATTTTGTATGCAAAGGTACTACAGAATTGATTTAAAAATTTAATACTTAATAACCCAAAGTATAATGATTCATTCAGCCCAAACAAAGGCTAAAAACATTAAAAGGCCAAAGCCTGGAAGAATTATCTGCTTTGTTTTAAAAACACATTTAAAATGAAGAGACCTTAGCAAATTTAATCTGCTATAGCTGACATCATTCCTGGGCATCAGTTCAAATTCCAAATTTAATTTCAGTGAAGCTTTAGTAAAAGTAATGCCTTCTGCAGATTCAGACCCATCTGACTGACATTATCTACTGATGACAATAAAAAGTAACTTAACCAAATATGGTTTCTGTAAACAGTTCTTAAAATTAAGGATAGATGAAGTATATGTTAAACTGGCTTGGGACAACATCCTATTGGATGTTGCTTACTGTTAGTATGCTTTATGCCTTTCCAAGTAAATATCAGCATGGACTTTAGAGTTCTTTTGAATGCATTTTTTCTTTTAGACAGATACATGCTTTATGTTACAATCTGATGACTTTTGATATATGGTGAAAACATACTTACTGCTGAAGAAAGATGGCATGGTATGCAAAGCACAGAATAGAGAAAAGGAAAATCTAAAGTTGGGGAAAACCTCTGCCATGGGCCTACCTCCATGACTTTTAGCAATATTTTAAATTTGTGACCATAGTAAAAGGAAGATTAAAAGTAATTTTATTTATTTCACTTTTTATGGTGGATATCAAAGTGTACTTAGCTCATTCTTGTTATTAACTTTGGAAAATTGGCAGGAAATTGCAGGAGTTGAAGCTTCCTTGGGAAATTTTTATATTCCAACTTTGCTCAGAAAAATTATCTGAAAGTACACTTGGCAGAGCCTTCTATAATCTCACAAAAGACCACATTGGAATTTGCTGGGGATTGACAGAGCTTCAAGCACATATATTTGCATATGCAAAAAAAATTACTTGCATGAAAAAAAAAATGGCATTTGTTCATACAGACTGATATTTAGCCAAATCAATTAAATACTAACTTACATAACAGCTCATTAATCCTCATTACTGTGCATTTGTATAGTTCCTAGGATTTCTATTTGTAAGTATCTGAGAGGGTAAATAATTTTCAGTTGCAATGAAACATACACATACTCTATCCCACTTTTTTTTTTTTTAATTACAACATTTAAAAACAAGTCCATAAAGGTGCCGAGCACATCATAATAAAACCCTTCTCCATTCCCTTCGCAGTTCCTCAACTCCTTACTTCATAGAAGCAAATGTTCAAGAAATAAGTAGACCCCAAAGCAAAACTTGGATAAAGATAAAATCCATATCCAGGAACTTTTTTGGAAATACTTTCCTACCCTTTAGACTAGAAGGCTAGAGAACATGTGAAAAAAAGAACCTTTGCTAACTCACTGAGAACATCAGGTTATCCAACATGTCCATGGCCTTCAGGCTGATCACTGAAAAAAGAATTTATTTTTATTTTTATTTTTTTGGGGGGGCGGAGTGTTTAAAGGATGAGGACGAGAAGAAAAATAAGATAAAACATACATGGTTTTAAATTTCCTGAGGAAATCATGAAAGTTAGGAAGCTCCTCATGATAGTTGAGATAGAGTTTCAAAAGCAAACTTTATTAGTTTGGTCAGAACTATTCAAACTGGATTATAGTCTTTGCTGAAAGCAAATAAACCTCAGAAAGTCTTCTTCCAAATTCTTTTTTCAGATAACAAAGCCTAGCCATGTCAGACATGAAACAACCAATTTCCCTTAAAAGTTGTGGATTTAGAGTTGTAAGGATTTTAAAAGACAATAGCACACACCTTTGAAAAGTTTGCCAAATACTGATTTTTTTGGCAGCTGGAGGCATGTGGAGCAGCGTTTTCTTACGTAAGGAAAGGCAGGGGCAGTGCCAAGGGGACAGAATGGTAGGCCATAAATGGAGAAGTTAACGAAGCCATTAGGGATAACTTCACCCTATCTGTAATTTACTGCTTGTTTGTGCATCTCTAAGACAGTTCAGGACATGGAGTCAGTACAACTACATCCTTTTAAACCCTTTTCTAACACTTTTTCATATCTCTCATTGTAGGTGTAAGTTTATTATTCTAATTTGAACCTTTATAAATGTAAAACACTTGGTATCTCACAGTTTACATAAAGCTTAGGTAAATGTAAGAGATTATAGCATGTGACAAAAGGGCTGTATCTGTGGCAGAAAATAATGCAGAAGAGAAGGACTATGGCCAGCTTTCACTGTACAGTCCTATACAGTAAACTAACATCAGGCCAAGGCACCAAGGGCTGCACAAGCAAAATTACGCTTGGTGTAATATTCAAACAAATGTGGCCTTTTATAACTAACAAATATTTTGTTCTGTGGAATCATATTGTGTCCAGTTCTGGGCCCCACAGTTCAAGAAGGACAGGGAAATCCTTGAGAGAGTCCAGCACAGAGCCACCAAGATGATTAAGGGAGTGGAGCATCTCCCTTATGAGGAAAGGCTGAGGGAGCTGGGGCTCTTTAGCTTGGAGAAGAGGAGACTGAGGGGTGACCTCATTAATGTTTATAAATATGTTAAGGGCAAATGTCACAAGGATGGAGCCAGGCTCTTCTCGGTGATGCCCAATGGTAGGACAAGGGGCAATGGGTGTGAGCTGGAACACAGGAGGTTCCACTTAAACTTGAAAAGAAACTTCTTTACAGTGAGGGTGACAGACACTGGAACAGGCTGCCCAGGGAGGTTGTGGAGTCTCCTTCTCTGGAGACATTCAAGACCCGCCTGGACACCTTCCTGTGTGATCTCATTTAGGTTCCTGCTCCAGCAGGGGAACTGGACTGGATGATCTTTCGAGGTCCCTTCCAATCCCTGACATTCTGTGATTCTGTGATTATTCTCTGCATACCTTTAATAGCAAGTATCTGATGGATTACAAAGAATATTTCTGCTAGAAATTTAAAAAACATACAGTATCTCAAGTTTCTTATAATTGCTCCATGTTTTCCAAAGTAGCTCTTTGTTTCATTTTGTGTAAAGGTTTCGTCCATTTGGATGAGGACAGCAGCTTGCAAAGATCTTTTGTAATGCACCAAAAACAATAGGGAAAAAAACTCTGTAAGGTTTATGTTCAACATTCTTGCTGCAAATTCAGTGGAAGTAAAAACAAACCTAATTCAAAATCAGTGTAAACCCACAGCATCCCAAAGGGTGTCACAGAATATTTACAGACATGCTGGAAAGCTCAAATTGAAAATAAAGAAAGGAAAAATAAACTGACAATGGTAAAGAAAACAAACAACAGGAGACAAAACCAAAACACTCACCACTCTGATCACACTAATGCAGAGCTAATTTTTTACCCTTAATCTGTTCACTGTCAGTCAGTTCATAACTGTCTTCAAAATCCCAGAAATAACATGGAGTTGAAGTCTAAAAAGAATTCCCTCATGAAGAATTTATGCTTTCTAAATAAAGAGTTTCTAATCAGACTTGGCATTTTTTTTAAAGGCAAGAACAGCATCCAGAATAATAATGAGTTTACAAGACTGCCACTTTAAAGAAATTAAATCTTTGCATTTTATACTCCTATTCCTTTCATTTTTGTCCTTCTCATATATGTATATTTAGGACTTTATTAGACAAAAAATACAGTTATTTGCTCACAAGCCAAGAATCCATTTACTGAACAAAAAGTGTAAACAGGAGAATAAATTTGAAAACCAATATTTTCTATTTTTAATTGTGATAAACAAAACATTTTGGAAATTTGCATAAATTACACACTGAATTTTAGAAAAGCAAATATTAAAAACTGTAACTCTGGTCCTACTTCAAAGTATTTAAGACAGCATAATTTGAAATACATTCATATCCATTTGAGGATGCTTACGCAGACAAGTGTCTGCTTACAGTTTGAGCTGCATGGATGGTGCACAGTGACAGGTAAGTGTGCTCGCACACATCATCCTGACGCTAGGTGCTGAAGGCATCCAGTACTTCTGCTAGTTTTTCTGAAGCCATTAAGTTTTTTTATGCTCTCAACCTACAAGGCAATCAGAGCCATCTGTCAGGGGGTGCAGCTGCTGCCCCCTACAGAAATAAAAAACGGAAATCATTCCAATAGAATTCTAGTGTAACATCATTGTAAAAATATTACTGGTATTATTACTAATAATCTAATTAATATGTTGTAAAATTAGAAAGTAAAAATTATTTAGAATTAGCTGATTTGGTTTTGGCTTTGTCCTTTAAATCTGAAGGAGCTATATTTTCAATGGGACAAGTCAGCCCCTTCACGTGCCACTTTATGAACCTGCACTCAAGGACAGTTGCAAGGATTCCACAGAAATATCAGCATGGGTGCATAATTATATAGTTCATTCTCTTGAGGCTCAGTTCTCTGTGACAGACTTTGTACATGGGAGTTCAAAGTACCTGAAGCTGCTTAGGAGTCTCTTCAGTTAATATAGAACAAAAAGGAAAAAAAAATTATTTTGTTATACAGAATATGTAGCATCTACATTCTATCTACATTCTGCTTTTCTAAATTTCTACTTTTTTAAAAAAACATTTCAAAATTTTATGTTAATTTAAGCCATAGCAATCTGGGTCCTTAGCTAAACCTTTGATCGTGGAAATTAGTGATTAAATCCCACTGATTTTAGGTGTCACTGAAGATGCTTCATACTTCTCAAAACCATTAAAATTGGGCCCTATACTTACACTTTTTTTGCTTTCTGTATAAAATTTAGATCATCCTGTTGTGATCATACAACATTTAAAACTGGGAAGGAACAGAAACATGAGAAGAATCCTCAAAACTAGATTACATTGAAACATGGAATATATTCAATGTACATTTATCCTAAAGAAGACCTTTAGGATTCAAAGATAATGTGAAATGCACTCTCGTGTAGCAATGGGACATTGATATTCAAGTTTATTTTACTGCGGGGTTGTCAGTCTTTCCGTCTTCCTTATCTGCACTCTCATTTACATGAATGAATACAGTTTTTGTGTTTTCCAAGTAGTAATATTGCAATACAAAAGTTCCATAAACTTGGCCTTTTCAACACCAAGTGAATAACACTCAAAATGTTCTTAGATGTAAGTTCTCCCTTATTTAGTCTGCAGTGAAGACCACAGATGGAGATAACATTTGTTCACACTTTATTACAGAGCAGACAATTTAATAATCAACGTGTTTGAGCACTGTTCATTTTGCCTTAAAACAAGAAGATTTTAAAAGAAGTAAGTTCCAATTGTTAAAACTAAGAGAGGTTTTTTTTCCTTTAAATGCATCATGGAAGTTCAATGAATGTGCAGACCAAAATATTAAAAGACACTACAGCACTTGCAACTAAATTTATACATGTAATCATCTGCATGAGCACCCTAAAGTTGTAATGTAATTCTGGCTACTTAACACAAATACGCTGTTGAGGCTTAATGAAAGTAGAAATGTAATACTCATTTGGCAATTGAAAAGTGAACAAACTGATGCATCTACTAAGTGATGAAACAATTCTGTAAGAAATGACAGACAGGAAAGGGAAATCAACCATGTGCTATTTTCCTTGTGCGAAGTACACAGAAATGTGAGTTGAACCGGCACTTACCCTGTCCCTGCTGTAACAATAAAACTGCAAGCCAAAGCTAAAATGAACCTCTCTTCCAAACAAACCATTAAACACTTTTTTTCTACTAGCAAAAGTACTTTGGCAACATTTTAATGCTATGCAAGAAAACCAATCTGACAGAGGAAAATAAATTCTAAAATCATAAACAGTTGCACACAACAAACTCAATTTAAGCAAGCTAGCACAAATAAAAAAATGTGTCCTAGATTAAAGTCATTTGTATATTCCACATTCTCTCTCAGCTATGTGCAGAAAGCTCCCTATATTAAAAATAAAGATAAAAATGGTTAATGTTGCATTTTAAAGGATATCCATGTAACAGGGCACTAGTATTTTGAGGCTGGATTACGCATTGTTTTCTGTATGATCACCTAGTTATTTGAATTGGTGCAAGATGTAGCCTTCTGTAAATACAAACCCTAAGCCACTGCTAAAAATTGGTTGTACTCAATCCCAACAAAGCCTATTCGTAATCAGCAAAAAAATTCATTTTCATGCTTTTGCTATGTTGTACACAAAGGCATGTTCTGCTTAAATCCATTCTTTTTAAGTACATTTTTAATTGTGATACATGGTACAGATTAATAATATTTATTAATTTCTGTTGGTTTACTCTATCACATACCTATTCAAGCTACTCTCATACTTCACAAATAATTCATTCTGGTATGTAGAAACATGGGCATGAGGACACCTGTTAGGATGTTAAGCCTATGAGGAAAACTAAAAAGAAATACCTGAGATGCTTTCTGTATCCACTCATACTTGAGAGAACATGCAAGAGTATTCCTCTCTATTTTTAATAACTTTTTTTAATATTGAAGTCAAATGATTTTGTAAGTAAACTATGATTTTTGTAACCACACTGTTAGTGTCTCCACATACATCAACTATTCAAATAAAATTCCAAGTTTAACAATTCTTTATTCCTGTATTTTTTTATTCCTGTATCTGTCTTCCATTGATAAAAACATCCCTTTTGAAGGAATTGCAGTGTTCTCCTTTCCAAATCACAGCTCAGATTTATTAACTTAACAGATTCATTAATGACATTTAAATAAAACATGTCACATAATTCTGGATTATATGAATACAAAAGGAAATATACTCAAGGTTCAAATATAGGGGAGTTTCCTTTCTGCTTAGAGCAGCATTATGAAAAACAGCTAACAAGAGTAAACTGCTTTTTAAAAAAAATGTGTGCCTTTCTTGAAGTATGGCTTTTGCACATAAAGATTCGGTATCTTTTACCAGTATCATACTAAATGTACAATTATAAGCTATTCTAATTCAGATAAAGATACTTACACACACAGAAGAGCTTTTGAAATAATTTAACAGATGTGATATCTTGAGAATATGTCCTGATTATTTTTTTATATAACTTCCATTATATTCACTGATACAAAGACTTGAACTGGAACCTTTGAATTGCTAGGACTCATTTTTTGAAAGGCATAGGGTGATTTATGTAAAATATACTGCAGTAAATTGGTCATATATGCTAGATTTAAAATAAAGTACTATTTTATTTGCAATTGTTTTCATTTATATACAGAAGATGTAACTTTTCCTAAGTATCTAAGTAAGTAATTATTATGGTTTCTGGCCAAACTTTGTTACAGAAACACCATTAATTTAGTGGGAGTATTTTTAAAAGTCTCCCCAAATACTTCATCATTTTAATTTTTACATGTTACTAGTGTTCCCATCTTCTCAATGAAAGTGGTTTACTAATGGGCACACTGGAAAAAAGCATTGCTGTAAGTGCACCAGCCTGAGAATCTGGAGAAGGAGGGCCTATTTTTGTCACAGGTTGCCTGTATGACCTTGCCTAACTTGCTTAGTCTCCCCATGGCTCAGACTCCCCTTTAGGAAGTGAAAGTGAAGCATGTGCCCACCATCATGGGTTTGCTGCTGTAATATTTATAATTTCACCCACTCCTTGATACGTTTCTTAAAGAGGAAGAGGGGAAATCAGGATGCCAAAGCAATAAAATGCCTTTTGCAGCTAACTGTTACGTATTACATCGGGAGGATTTGTTGTTGCTGTTCAGGTTTTGGGGGGGTGGGGTTTGATTTTTGGTTGCTTTTGGGAGGGTTTCTGTTGGGGTTTTGTTTTTTTTTTAATTCTCGGTGCTAGAAATCTAAAGACTCTCTATGTAAGGACTGTTCACCATGTTTTTCCAAGTTCCTGTCTCACTGGTTGGAATTCAATCTGTGTCCCTCCAAGAGAATCCTACTGCAAAACCAATCCAACATTGTCTGGAACATCCAGACACATTTGCAGACATTTGACTTTCCAAACTGCACACACGGTACAGCTCACAAGGATTATCTGGAAACACTCCTGCAAACTCTTATCATATCTGGAAGCATATGGAAACAAAACAAAAAAAACTTTCTTACAGAAAAACTCTGCTGTACCAGCCACTAAGGAGCAGTTTGCTCTTTGTGGCTAGATAAAACACAGTGTAGTCCTTCAGAAACACTTTTGCAGATGATGTTATATCACTTTGTACTGTCTCGATATGAATGTTTTCCAAACTCAGCTGCCCATGAATTCTACAATAATACTTAACTGCTAAAATATTTTAATCCATGTAAATAATTCTTTTGACATGTAGTGAAAAGGTGTAAATTCAGCTAGAACTATTGCAATATTTGGATTCCTCACTGAGCTCAGTTTCTTTTCAAGCAAATAAACACTCATAGTCCATCAATGCAATAACAGCAGTTTTAAAATATCTGAAGTTGTATCCCTTGCATGGGCCTTTAAAAAGTATTAAAACATTAGTTAATATTAAAAGACTCAGGCATGTATATTTTGGCAATTAATGTTTTGATTATATTGCATTATATCTTAAATATATTAATCATCTTAAATATAACTTGAGACATAAATTAAATATTTATTGTTGTCTGCCTGTTCATTTATTTTCGTTTTCTGTGTTACTTCACGTTTCCTTTTTTTCTTCCTCCTTCCTATCCACTTTTTGTTCCCCACTAACTGATCCACTGCTGTTACAAACAGGTCTAGGCCAAGTCAAATTAAGGACCCCAAACCTCTAAACATTCAGATTCTGGTTATAAGATGGACCCAAGTAAAAGCTCCTAACATTGACTCTCACTAGTAATATTTTACTTCTAGAAGTTTCTTTTTCTCTAGAACACAGAGTATGGGCAAGAAGTATGAGTTTTAGATGAAAAACAAACTTTGCAATCAATCTAAATGGGACATGGTCACAGAAAAGCTCCTGCAGCCACTCTCCTGCTGTCAGCAAAGGCTGGTTTCACAAGAAGCATGGTGGGCTCTGCTGCCACACAGCTTTTGCACCTCATTTCAACTTGCATCATATTCAAATGCCTTTACTGGACCCTGAGGAACACTATTTCACTGGAAAAACAAAACAAAACAAAAAAACCCAAAAAACCAAACCCAAACTTGGAAAAAACTCCATTCCCTTTTGCTCTTGCTACAAAGTATTACCCACTGTGCTTTGGGCTTCCTCTCACCACAGCCTAAATAAACTTTTCCTCTTTTTAATACTACATGTCACCCCAGCTGCCAGCTACAGCTGGGCCACACAGCGTAGAGCCTCTAAAGCTCCATTCTTTTGCCTTTACCCAAAACCTTTGGAAATTACTATTGACACAGGATTTCAGATCTGTATCCTGCTTAATGCTGACCAAGGTAAGATACACCAGATAAGCTTTTGTTTATTCTTCCAATTTAAGCCTATCCTTTAAGCAAATTAACAGGCAAGCCCTTTGGCCTAACTCCACATTAGAAACAGTTTACAATAAAGGACATGAATTATAAAATATGTCATATTAATATATTACTAAAAAACTAAATATTCTTTTCTGACATTTTCTTCATTCACAGCAATTTGTTAAAGAATATGCTTAATAAAACAGTGAAGATAGTGAAATACCAATCCACTTGCTCCCTCAGCCTCTTTCTTTTTTCTAAGGAAAAATACCCTGTTCAGAACTGTCCTTCTGGGAGAGCTGGATTTTTACCCCAGTCTGTTCACAGCTCAGTTAATAGATAATAGATTCCAATAATAGATTCCAATAGGAGTAAGGCTATAGAGCTGAGGGCATGACGTCTCCTCTACATGTGTGTCAGGGATTTACCCCAAAGAAGCCCTGATCTAGTCCCTTGGATCAACTACCACTTAGTGGTTAGAAAGCATTGTGTGTGTTCCTGGAGCAAATCTTAATTACCTTCACCCAAACATAATTTGGTTCATGTTCTCCAAGAGATCACAGAATCACAGAATGTCAGGGATTGGAAGAGACCTTGAAAGATCATCTAGTCCAATCCCCCTGCCAGAGCAGGAACCTAAATGAGATCACACAGGAAGGCATGAAGGCATCCAGGCAGGTCTTGAATGTCTCCAGAGAAGGAGACTCCACAACCCCCCTGGGCAGCCTGTTCCAGTGCTCCATCACCCTCACAGTAAAGAAAGAATGAAAGATTGATAGCTGATGATGATTATGACCCTCCATGTCCATCAGCAGTTTCAGAGAAGGTAAGTAAACTCGGTCTCCTATTTTTATTTGTCATAAAAAGAATCCAGAATTTTCCTGTGTTTCCTGTAACAATGGCACATGACAACAGATGCTTTGAACACATCAAAAAATAACCTCTAGGAGTCAATAAGCTGAGGGAAAAACACATCTTTAAGGTTAGAACTTTAAATGCCAGGAGCCTTCCTAAAACTGTAGTTTGCTAGCCAACACTTTGTAGACAGAAAAATAAAATCAGAAAGAAAGAGAGAATACATATGTTTCCTTAAGTCTACAGCAAGAAGACATTCTTGAAGACAGCAAAAGCAAATTTGGTGTAAATACTATTTATTACCCTCATTTAGCAATTTTAATTTATTTTAGAATGAATGGAGAGGTAATTAATTATTAATAAATATGATTTAAATCTTTTATTGGGACAGCTCCTTAATTAGGATATAGTAATTCACAAAAGCATCAGGAAAAAAAACAAACAAACAAACAACAGATGCAATGATTTGCATAAATATAATTTGCTAAAACAATTTTTGATTGGAATGCAGTTGAAATTTTAGGGTTCTACATGCCACACATTGCTACATTCCTTTTTACACCAGCAGTGCCCTGGGGTTTTGCTCTGAAGACAGCTGCTATGATTTTTAATATCACCTAACCATATTCCTTGAACATTCCTCAGATGTAAAAGCTATTTTCCACGCTTTGTTTCCATAGATACAGCGATTTTTTTTTATTAATCAGAATGATAGCCTGCAAATTGCTAAGCAAACACATCATCAGCAAGCAGTTAATATTCCACACTGTGTCTGTTTAAACAGGGCCCCACTCTGTTCACATTTAATTTTGGACAGTTAAGGCAGAGTGAGATGAGACAATGTGATACTTTCTAAATGGAGATTTTGACAGTGTGGGTGAAGACAGAAACCTAGGTCAGTTACCACTTAATACCACGGCTGCAGAGCACACTGAGAAACGCAATCAGTTGCTGCTTAGGGATGGAAAAATCCCTGTCAGGGAGACCAAACTAAAGCATCATTTCATCAAAGTATTTGACTAAATTGAATTTTAATCCAGGAAACCTAAACAGACAGACCGAATAGCAGAGGGGAAAGTGTTCTTTCAATCTATCAAGTTAAACAGAACAACTGGAAATACGCATCAAAAGTAAAGGCTCCAGCATCTTTTGCAGAGACAGTGATTTGGGGTTTTTTCCATCTGTCTGAACAGACAGGACAGTGAAGCAAAAAAGATGGGCTAATAATTATTACTGGGCTAAAGCCGCTACACTAGCTTTCCAGGGCAGAAAAACCTCAACCCAACAACTTTAACATACACATTAAAGTATCTGAAAGACTCTGAAGAAGTGGGAAGACTCAGAAGCATTCAGAATTCAGAGATATTTTTAAATAATTTTAAATCATATCTACAAACATTCTCTCTCTCTCTCCTTTATCTTCTCCAAATAATGAACTGCTTAAAAAGAAGAATGAGATTATCCCAAGAATATTAGCAAGTTGAAAAAATAAAATAACACATGGTTCCATACAAAAAAAGAGGGAAAAGGAAGTGTATTACAGAAACACAGTATTAAAACTGGTCCTCTCTGAGTAGCGTTTACATGAGACAAGTATTTGATAGTCATGCTAAGTGTCCGATATTGAAATGTTCCAGAGTATAAAGCACAAATTTAAGGTGCAAAACCAGTCAACTCTAATCAAGAGCAGACAGTGGTGTCATGGATAAAAAATAATTCTATGGACTCATCTGTGCCCATCTCATGCATTTATATATTTATTGAATAAAGCAGCAGGATCTCCTAAAACAGACGTACTAAGTAGGGATGATCCTAAGTGAAACGAAGCTACATTTATGTTTGTGACAGAAATAATTTCCAGTTTCTTGGTGTTGCTGTGGCTAATGTATCTGTCATTATGTTAGTCTGACAGTTGTTTTAATTTAAATTTCTCAAGCAAGTCCACCACCAGTGGGCAGATATTACTATGGCAACTCAGCACAATTGGAGAAACTGTTCTGAAGTTGTTAGGCAACACAATGCCATCAGCTGCTGATGTTGCTTAAGCTTAATGCACTTCCTGCTGTCTCAAGTCATCTAACTAAGTACACCCAAAAAAAGAGTATTCAAATGGGAAATGTGGAAACTAGCTGTCTTTGTGATAAAGAATAAAGAGTGACAATCGTCCTGGTTTTGAGACAGAGTTAATTTTCTTCTTAGTAGCTAGAAAGCACTGTGGTTTAGTTTCAGTGTGGGATTTGTTATGAGAAGAATGTTGATAAAGTACTAATGTTATTAGTTGCTGCTGGAGCTTAAGGTCATCATGTTTGGGTAGTTTGCAAGTGCAAAGAACTGGGAGGGGAGAATTGTAGTAAATAGCAAAATCCAAAACTGGCATTTGGATGTGCCAATGAAATATTCCATATCATATCACGTCATGTCAGTGTATTAACCATGGCTGACCAGAAGACGGGGCTATTCTCTCAGGGATCGCTTGGGCTCGTTCTTCCGGGGTTTCAGTTTCGGGACTGTCTCGGCTTTGGGATCACTGGCTGGCACAGGCTGGGCATCGGTCAGTGAGTGGTGAGCAATTGCACTCTGTATCACTCATTTGTATATTCTATTACTATTATTATCATTATAATTTTATTTTAATTAGTAATTTTTTTTTTATCTCAACCTGTGAGTCCCCTTGCCCTTTTCCTTCCAATTCTCTTCCCTACTCCCCGGGAAGGGGGAAGAGTGAGAGACCAGACTGGATTTGGATGCAAGCCAAAAGAGTGAAACCATCTCAACAATATAGTTTAAAAAAAAATACAATAGAAAGGTGGCTCATTTTTTTCTTTTGCAAAACTCAATATAAAACAGAAAATTGGTTTAGTATGTTTCTAAAATGCAGGTATATAATTCTTAAGAAAATTTATACAATTAGGTGGAAAATTATATTGCAGAATTTTTAAAAAATTCTACAAAACAATTTTTTTTTCAAAATTTATGCTCACTTTAGAACACTGTTTCAGTTCATATCCCTGCAATAATTTTAATGGGGCCTGCATTGGTCTATATAAACCAAATCTTAGTAGCTTTCCTGAGGAAAAAAATTCTTAACACAGTTTGAGGAGTGCAAATCATCAGTAGAGCTGCCCTTCACTTTGGTTATCCAAAACATTAAGAATTGATGGTTAGAGAGATAAGCGCTTTATCTCACACAGGGCTTGGCTCCTGCAGAGGAGTGAAGTTCATTGCCAAAGCAACATGGACAAGTTAATGCTGTTGCTGCCTGCCATGTGCTTGCTACATAGAAAAATAACACCCTTTCTTTTTGGCATAACGGAGTAATAAATTCAAACACAACTTTTAAAGCAAAGACTCATCATTGATCTAGGAATTACTAACCAGTGACTTACTGCTCCATCTGTCTTCTGTATAGGAAGCTGAGTATATACTTATAGGTTTGGA
>NW_010305063.1:0-8704 GCF_000700745.2 Antrostomus carolinensis | reverse complement strand
ATTCCTGTACATGCAAAAAGAAATCTCTACTGGCAATATCCAGTTTATTGCTAATTGTCAAAAGAAAATTAAGAACAGCTAATGTCACAAAGATGACTCAAAAAAATTACTTGAAACGTGCAAGTGTAAAGGACTAAATTAGACTGAATTAAACTGAATTAAGACAGTTTGGGGTTTGTTGGGGTTTTTTTAACCTACAGTTCCACACACGCAAAAAATTTTAAACTGCTGTAAGACACACCAGGTCAAAGTCCCACAAAGAAACTTGCTTTGACACTTCTAATTATATGTGGGGGGATTTCTTTGGGCCTAAGACAGCTAAAAAAATACTGAGTGCTTTATACCTTGAAGGATACTAGCACCATCCTCCTGCAAAGGTAAGCACAGAAGTACCGAGTGAAAACAACTGCAGGTGCACCTGCTTAATTCTTCAGAGTAAAAATTAGATCAGTTACAACAGTTCCAAGAATTATCTAGATGTAACTCTCCCGTATCAGAAGACTTCTGCCCTCAATACCTTGTGGGCTGCAGCTCTCCAACTCTGCTAGTTACTCATATTACTCTTGCAACATTACTTACATTACGTGTGACTTCACCCAGAATATCCATGCAAAGCTCAGATGTCCCTGCCTGAAGAGTTGGAGCTCTCTAACACTAGTATCTTGCCTGGTAAACCTCCAGATTTCTTTGAGAAAAGTGACAATTCATTGGAGATTTTCTATTGTATTATTTGAAACACAGTAGCAGGAGAGGAAAAAAGTAACCATGAATCCAAAAATAAGTGTTATCTAAGGTAAAAATTATTTCAGGTTATAGATCCTGTATAGCATTCATCAAACTCTAGCTCAGGCCTACCTCACCTCTTCATTTCACATCCACTATCCGTTGGAAAATTATCTACTGGCATTTAAGTATGTATGCATAGCTCCACTCCTCCTTGCTAGGAAATACTGACCTGCCTAGTCATTAGTAATGACAATTTAATTACTTCTTTCCCAGAATCCTAGACAAGTTCAGTAAAAACATGGATTTACAAGCTTGGGGAGGTATGGAAGGAGAAGAACTTCAGCTAATTTTCCCTTTAAGCAGAAAAATAATTTTTAAAAAGTCTCAGAAATTTTTTTTTGAGCTAGAAAATGATCCAGAGTATAAATATGAATTAACTTGTAAAGTCAGACTTCAACAAACCATAAGGAACCATGTGGGAAGTTTCTTAATACACCAGAGAAGCTGAGGGTCGGTATAAGAATTGTAAAATAGCTAATAAACCAATGACAGGAGAGAGGGGATAGATTTTAAGGCAAGTGGGACTGCCAGGCCGCAGAGGTGCCAAGGATGTTAATATTTCAATAACATATTTTAGTTCATATTTCATTAATGATACTAGTTATGATGTGAGGCAGGTAAATCTACATGTTTTCACTGATGACGAAATAATTTGGTTATAAACCTGCTGAAAAGAAAAAACTATGAGAGTTTTGGCCCCATTTCTTTATTGTATCATTTCTTCCAACAAAACAAATGGAAGAAATTCATGTAATAAATCTTTTCAATCTAAACCAACACTGAGTCTAAACATTTATTACATTTTGTTTAGAGTTTTAAAAGAATCCAGGAGGATCCATTGGCATAGCCTACTGTTGGATACTCTCCAAATATTTATTTTACATAAGTATTTTTACTTGGCAGCTTGTGTTATTGAAAATATAAGTGACGAATAAAGAATAATATGCAGTTCATGTGATTAAATTAAATGTTTTCTCTTACCTTTTCTCTTAATTTAAGTAAAACAGCAACAACATAGTTCAGAGATGTTTCTCAGTTGTTTCTATTTGCATATCACTTCATAGGAGAAGACAGCCATTCTTCGTCAGTTCTGCATACCAGATTTTCCAAAGGTATCTACAAAACACTAGACACCAATAAGGATATTTTTTGGGTCCCTTTGTGATTCCATTAAAGTCAGTAATTAAATGTAGTTCTGTTTAGTGGTAGATAAAGTACTTAGTTGGAAAACTATGTTTTAGAGAACAGGACCTTCTTCAAGCTATAAAATCTGCAACTAGTAGCATTAGCTCCAGTGATGAAAAAGCCAACTCTATTGTCACTAAAGTTACTGAATGACAGCCATGGAAGCATGCAACATTGTTTAGCATGCAGAATTTAGAAGTTATACTTTGCACACTTTTTTTGTTCTGACACACAAGGCTTCAGTGTGCTGAAGCATGCGAAGATTAACCAGCCTCTTGTTCAACCCATCTTTGGGAACTCATCTTTGCTGGAATTACCTCAGTCAATATGCTCCTAGGAACACGTTTGCTTTTTTCAAGGTTTCATGTCTTCTTGTACCTCTTAAACAACTAACAGGCTTTATCTTCTCCACCACTTCCAACTGATAGGCCTCCAGTTTCTAACAGAAATGTTAATCTATAGAAGCATAACCTCACTTTTCCCATTATTAAATTTCCTATTGCCATTACTTTGTTCACAAGGCCATGCTATTGCTTTTATGCAATGTTTATGATCGTTCTCATTATTTTGTACCTCCTGACTATGTGGCAGGAACAAACTGAAATCAGTACATTCCTACTTTTTGTGCTATAGCTATTAGTAAGACCCAAGTCCAAGACCAGGCTGCAGGCTGATGTTTAAGAGTATTACCTAGTAATCTTACTCCACCCTGACTGTTTTTTCTTTTGTCTTGGCCCATTTTTGTCTCTCTTTTCCATAACCATTTGTCCCCAAATGCAATTGTTTAACTATTCTGTCCTTCCAAAATGTGTTTAAGAGGATTTTTATTATTATTATTTTGATAACAAAAGAGTCTGCAGTTTGTCGGTTTCACTACCTTTCTTCAAATTCAGTTATTTTAAGCATCGTTCTCCAGTCTTCTGGTGTCAACTAAATTAAACAAGAAGTCTTTCACATTCCATGGTTATCAGATGTCTGGAGAGGAAAGAATTTGATCCCTTTCAGGTGATCATATTTAAATGTTTTGGTTTTCCTTCCAGATGTAAGAATCCTCATTTTCATGCAGTTATTTCTGCTAACCATCCCTTTTTTGTCTCTACATACTATATTATCAATCTTACTAAAAATTGAAATGGAGTACTCATTTAAGTTTGGGGGCAATATCCACATTATCTTTATTCACCAATTAAAAAATATCTGCTAACAGAGAATAAAGTCAAGTAGAAAATGACATTATTATGAAGCATTTAATTCCAGATATAGATTGTGAAGCAAATGTTATTTCTGGTGGTGAATCCTTAAACAATCACAGAGCCATAAGGAATGAATGGTATTTAGATGTGATTTTAGTAATTAGTGAGGACATAATATAAGAAATTGCTTTAGAAGCAAAAGAATGAGCTGAGGAGAAACAGCTATTTAGTTCTAATTAAATGGGAAGATAAGTAAAAGGAGATATAGTCCAAAGATTCAGTTTTAAGTGTACAAACTTTGATTATTAATGGAACAATATAGAAGCAACTTGAAATATCTTTCCTTTAGTGGTTCTCAAGCTCCTTTTCCAGTGAACTGTCACACAGCAGTAAAGTGTGGAACAGAGTCTCTCTTACAGAAAGGGTACAACTGTAGGACTGGCCATAAGGTTGGGAAAACAGTAAGAGACATGAGCTGTTATTTGCACCTCATGGATGCACTATCTGCATTTTTCTCTAAGGAAAGTGTATATTTACATACCTTTTTAGCTGTAGTATATCAAGAAAACGCACACATACATATCAAGATACACACACCAAAAGTTCTCTGCGATCCCTTTACCTCATCTTTATCACCTATATATTTTACTAGCGACTTTAAGTATATTATTGAAGCTCTCTGCAAAAATGCAACCATTGCTGCATACTTGCAGATGAGTTTGCCCAACTTTTATTATTACAAATGTGGCAGTCCTAACCATTTTCCAGAGGCCTATCACTGATCAACAGCCTGCCAGTTACTGTCAGGAGCTTGCCAGCAGCGTCCCACCTGGCCTTCCCCACTGCCTCTTGAGTTAGAGTACAGACATCCATGACAAGGACTTACATGGAACTTGCACAGAACCACCATATAAAGATCTGCCTAGAATTAAGACAGATCTAGTACAAAAGCCCAGGCCAACTATCTCTATTCACTGTGCACAAGAGAAACTTCTGACCCTAATTGTCCCCACTGAATGTCCTCCAGCTGAAGGCAAGCCTGTACCCATGCTGCTGAGGTACTGGATTAGACACTCACGAGCATGATCTTCTGTTGGTGCTGGTGGATACGGCCACTAGAAAGGGCCGGTCCTGACCCTGTATCAGCATGCCCTGCAGAAGCACTCTGTGCACCATAAACACCTCCAGGAGGTCCAGTACCTGGACTTCACATACACTGTCTAATTCACTACAATCCATGATGCTGACTTCCACCTCACTAAATAGTGAGGTAGTACTATTAGTACTATAGACTAAGCTAAAAGTCATACTTAAATCAGAAACAGCTCATTATAGCAACAATTTCACCAATCCTGAGTTTCAGGTAAAAGGATTCTGCTCTGGAAGTTAGACTGCAGTCCACAGTATGGGAGAGATGAGAAGATGAGAGCAGTAGAGGTGAAGTACTCTCCAACAGCAGGAGTCCCTGAAAACGTTCTATCTGACTCATTAGGAACTATTCTTAAGCTGAGTGGAGAAAATTGAGTCATAAATGATTCATCCACTTACCAGATGGGAGGAAAGCATATATAAAATTTGGGACCGCCACTTGGTGCACATCATGAGCCACTACTGCTTGAACTGTGAGTCAGCTTCACTGCCTGCCACAAAACAGGGAGCATGCAGAGGGATGGATGCAAAAGCAATACACACCGTCACTTTCTGGCTAGTTCCCTTATCGAAGTGTATCACAACAGAAACGTATTAAGAATATGACTTCCATCTCCACTTAGCTACTAAGCAAGCACAGATGTTAACTGGCCTTATCCAAATCAGGCTCATGTCTCACAGCTGTAACAGGTAGTCAATAAAAATTCAGGAGATTAAAAAGATTTTGTCATGTCTAGTCTGTGTAAGGTAGCTTCTTAGCCATTAAATATACATAGGTATTTTGCTACCAAAGCAAAAGTGCTCATTAAAGGTTGGTGAGCAATGCCAGAAACCTGTAACCTTGCACATCATAACTGTTCCAATAAAAGTGGAAAATCAAGGGAGAAAGAAGGCAACAGCTACCCATCTTCAGTGGCACTTGCCAAATTTCAGGATTATGTACTTCATCTTTTAGAATCAGAAATCTCAGATAACAGAAAGACTAACTTTAGAATGTAGATTTACATCAATCCCTTAATTTGACCTCCCA
Organism: Antrostomus carolinensis; assembly: GCF_000700745.2. Classification (NCBI taxonomy): domain Eukaryota; kingdom Metazoa; phylum Chordata; class Aves; order Caprimulgiformes; family Caprimulgidae; genus Antrostomus; species Antrostomus carolinensis. The sequence goes on along the minus strand of NW_010305063.1, from coordinate 3,361 downwards.
TTTTTCATACTGAAAGCCTCTCTGAGCTGCCTGTGTACATGCTGGAAAGTCCATAACATTCAATCCAGTCCCTGAATCCCTAAGCACTTTGCTCTGAGACTGGAAAGCTACTATAAATCAGCTTCAAGCTGACATCTAAAAATACAAAGCACATAGCCCCCCATCCCTTTTCTGGCCTGACATCTGACAGTTCGAGGTTAGTCAAGGGCCTATCAGTCCTGTCCTACTTATTTACTTACTGATGGCATAAGCAGCTTAGTCAGACACAGTTGTAAGTCTTTTGTCTTTAGTCTTATGGCCAAAACATTCCAGATTTCCACTTTAGTGACTGCAGCAGCCTCCCCAGTGGTGCAACTTCAGCAGAACAATATTCACTTGACATATATTTGCATTGGGAGCTGAAGATGTAGCTTCTATGGGAATTAAAAGTATTTAGAAACCAAGGTCTGCTAAGTGCCACTCTAAACCAAAAATTAAACTCAACTCACTGTGGTCACTCTATAGATGGGTATGTCCTTCCAGTCATGGTACGGTTACCCTACTGTAAATATGATACAGATTTTCCACAGTCAAAATCTCCATATCATTACTTGTCATAGCCACAGAAATCAGCTTAACAGGTGTTCCAGTATGACCTAATGTACGATAAACAAGCTATTTGCAGGAATACCTTATGCAGTTCCTGATAAAAGTATCATTATTTAAGTAAGCATTAGCACTTAAATAAGTTCAGCTACAGAAAATGTTTCCACAGTACCTAAGGAAAATTCAGATTAGAGTTTTTGCTGGTCCATAACACTGAAGCACTGCATATATTCTGACAAATCCAAACTACTTCCCAAGGAATGTTAGCATTGTTACATGCCATTTTTATCTCCTTCCTTTGGAACACATGCAGAAAACTGATATTTGTATGTATTAGTTCCTTTGACAGTATAATATGTATATCTCATATATATCTCTACAAGGCGGTGGGAAAACAAACCCCTCATGGTACCAGGCTGTCAATATCAATATCTAACAGGCAATTTGTGCATGAGAATTTAAAACAAGATTAAATATTGCCAACCATAAAATTCTTTTGCTTGATAAAGACTATTTATCAACATTTGAAGTACAAGTATTGCTTCTACATTTAATAAGTAATGATTGATGCCTAAAAAATATATTAGTATTATTACCAGACATTCAGTCACATTCCTGAGCCTTCTCTTGTCTTTCTTGCATGGGGACAAATCCAAATTAGTGATTTCCATGCTAAGTATTTGAAATACTTGAAAAGAGTCAGATTCAAGCCTTTTTTTTTTTTTTTTTTTTTTTATTTATGTATTTAGCATGTGTGGCAAAAACAAAGATATTTTCATCCATAACAGCAAATTTGTTAAGAAAAACATGATACTGGCTGAATTATTTACTTTCATTCTTGAAAGAAGAGCCCTCGGTACTAACTACAGTTCTCTCCACCCACTTCTTCAGAATATGGGATTTCTCTGTAGTTACAATTGCAAATCTGAAGCTTAAATTACAATTAAGTAGCCCCTCATTTCCTCGGGGAGGCAAATTTCAAAAATGCAGTATGCAAAGTCTGATAGGAAGAAACACCTATAAGTTACAGTGCTCAAACATGGCAACCTTAATGAGAAAATTCCAGGTAATTTTTCCGTTTACAGCTATTAGGTTAATTTCAGTCTTTTATTCCAAGTCTTTCTGGCCTGGGACCCACAAAGGGACATAGAAATGTGATCTGCATGGGTCACACTTGCCAAAAGTTTATTTATCCACCAGACCAACGGGCAAGTGGCCCCAAATTCTCACGCAGTGTATTTCTTTAAAGACATTGCATTTTTTGTATAAAAGAATGGGAAACAGAACGTACATAAGAACAGCCTAACTTTATTGCCAAGTAGCTGGCTAGTGTTCTAGGAGACAGACACCTGCATTATCACCTCTGTTCCAATGCTTGCTTCTGGTGTTTTGCAATAAAATAACACAACAAAATGCAACACAATGAAATATTAAGAAGCAGAAGATATTTCAGGCAGACTTTGCTTAGCCTTAGAAGGACACGAGAAATTACTGCTGGCCACCGGAAATGTCAGGTGGCCAGCCATTACCATTGGGTCAGCACTATTGTCTCACCTTGTGTTAAACAAACATTTAACTTTTTACCTTAAAAGATTTATGAATCGACGTGTCAGATGTGAACCATTAAAGTTGTTTATTCAGCACTGGTTTCAAGCAATAAGGTCTCCTGAATTTGAGCTGGTTTAGCAGACTACTGCTAAACTGAAGTAAAGCACAGTCCTGGGGGTCAAAAGATTTGGAAGGTATTGCTTTTGTACTCTTCCATTGAGCCCTACATTAAAATAAATTATAATGTTTGTGCTTTGGCTTCTTCTTCAAGAATTTCAAAATCCACATGTAACTCTTAGGAATGGGATACAAGGGGAAACAGACAACATTGCTTTGAATTGTATATTTTCAAATGTTAGAAATAGAGATTTACAGAAACTGTTGTAATAACAATTAATTTCTCTTTGACTGCTAAAAATGTTAGCCAATAGAATCTTTAAAGATTCACTGGAAGACATCAACACAAAAGTGACCTCTCAGACAGAACAGGGGATATCAGAAACTCAAAAGGACTGAAGTCTGGCTTCATGAGTTAGCCTGTTCTTCTCTCTCGTGCCAAAGACAAGCCAGTAATTACTGAATTTTCCACACTCTCACTTTAAGGTACCAGAAACTGAGTAACTGCAAAATTAACTGCAAAATTAACTGCAGTTTTTAAAGAGTGGAATAGGTTTTACTAGAGAACAGGTACTACAAAACCAGCCAGCAGGAGCCAAGTCTATAGCTATCTGGAATCAACATGTGCTGCTTAGATTAAATGCAGTCCTTGATACGGCCACAGAAGATACGTAAAGCTACAGAGGATCTAAGGTCTCCTACTGTTGATAATGACTCATATCCTGTATTTTTCACATAAGACAGCAAGTTCCAGCTATTTATGGTACAGCCCATTAAACATTTCTTTTCATGAAGAAAAAATGCTGTCAGTTGCCATTCAGGAGTTGATGTAGGAGGCCAGCTAGCATGTTACAGAAATTAACAGAGAAAAATACTATAATCACAGAAGAGCCAAATGTTTCCTCTTCAGCCTTTTGAGATAGCATATGCATAGTCATAAGCAGAATCTTTTGTCATACACAGATACCCCTAGAAAAAAAGAAGGGTGGAAAAATATAGTATGAATTATTTCAGTCCACTGAAATAATGCTATGTTATTGCTATGCAGTTCTATGCTGCGTATCTCATGGACATATCAAGTTGTATTGGGTTTGCGTGGCAACGTTTTGGT
>NW_010305062.1:0-27589 GCF_000700745.2 Antrostomus carolinensis | reverse complement strand
CATAGGTTCGGTGTACACCATAGGTTCAAGGTACACCATAGGTTCACTGAAGCACACCATAGGTTCAGTGAAGCACACCATAGGTTCAATGCACACCATAGGTTCAGTGAAGCACACCATAGGTTCAGTGCACACCATAGGTTCAGTGAAGCACACCATAGGTGCTTCAGTTCTTCAGGCATCTGTTCCCAATGGCCAATATATTTTGCCATGTACCAGAGCAGTTCCAGAGATAAAGGAACATGACGCAAAGACTACAATTTCAGAAATCCTGCTGCCAGCTCTAGAAATTGGAAATAGTTTATTTCACTGGGAATTAGTGGAAATGAGGAAGCAGAACATTTAACAGTATGCACCCACCACAGGGTTTAATCTACCAGATAAGTAAAGACAGACTCTCATGCAACAAAGTGTCAGTCTAAGACTTTTATTCCAGTCACTTTGTCTACAAAATTTAAGCAGAAGGCTGTGGTGTGGCTTCCTGAAGCTGAGGAGCCTGATTTCACCTCTGCATTATTCCAGTTATTCCTAAGCAGGTACCGGGGCAACAGGCCGTATTTTGGTTGGAACACTATTACAATCTGCTTTATGATGGGGGAAGGAGCATGTGTTGCTTTGTGCCATGGGTAGGGATGTCATAATGCTATCATTTCAACATTTTTCCAAAGTTCTGCTTGAAGAGCAAGCATATACACCTTACAGTTCACACTTCCGATATAAATTGTATATAATACCTGTTATTTGGCTGGGGTTTGGAATTATCACCATTCTGTGATGGCTGTAAGGCTTTTTAGCAAGTGGGAGAGTCAGTAGAAAATGTTGTCGTCGATGCACACTCATGCACAATGCAGGGTTAGGAGAACAGTGTCATGCAAGCCCATGATTCATTATAGATTTTATTATTATTATTATTAAGGAAATACTAACAAGACAAGATTATTCAGCTATTCTGTTCTTTATTAGTCCCTAAGAATCCTTGTCCATTTGAACACCTGTGGCATAACCTTCCCCAGGGATTTTGCTGTCCATCTGCAAGCGCTCAGAGAGGAAGCTTTACTGTAGCCTGAATTGCTGGGGATTTGTACAGGAGAGTTCTCTCAAACCTCGGTGTTTTTAACGCTACTGCTGCATGTCACTGCTAAGACAGAACAACACGGGAAGACCAGAGCAAGCTGAATAAGGTTTGGTAGGAAAGGGGCACAGCACCCTCAAGGTAGAAGCCACCAGTTTGATCAGCAATGATAACTTCAACCCGGGTTCTTTTGATTTTCATGCTATAAAGAACCTATTGCTACTACTTGCAAATGGGTTTTGTTCTCAAAGCAGGAGCCTTAAAAATGTTTACTTCTGGATATTATTGTGCAAGGAAGGGTAGCAAGTAAAATGTTTATGCAGGGGGGGAAATTAGATGTCCTATGCTTCCAATTGCAAATCCAAACTTGCAAGCAAATGAGATATTGTCATTTTCTCCATGACCCAATTTAAAAACACTAACAGGTAATTTTTATAAGATTTTAACTCAGTTAAAACCTTTTACTTACATTTTAGCATGGAATGTTACAATGGTATAATGATGCATCACAGTTTGGACCAAAAGCAAGAAATCAATGTACAAAACGAGACAACAAAGACCTAGAACGAGTTCACCTGACACGGTTTCAGTTACGTCTACTGCTTCCCTTAGCAGGTGTATTTGTTACATGCTGGGTGGTGCTTTGACAGTTCTGACTGGGTGCTACTTTCTAAAGCAGAGATGTTAATCACAGAAGCGTCTCTCTAACCACCTTCAATCATGTTAGCTTGTCTGTTGCAGCAATGAATACTGGTCCTAATGAGCACTGTGTAGTATGACAAACTGCACAATTTCTTTTATGTCTCCGAGGAAGAGCATGACGTTTCACACAGGAATCAGCTGGTTGATGGCCACAAATATTTCCATTAGACTTTTCAAAGGCTTCAGCACTGCTTACTGGGGAAAAAAGAAAAAAAAAAGCATCTGGTTTAGAGATAGCAACAATACATGATGTTTAGCAATAGACTTGATTCATCAGGTATTTTTCTTTGCAAACACTGAAAGCACGCCGTGCATTTGACTGCAGGTTATCATTTCAGTGAATTACAGCATATAAACACTACTGCTGCTGTAAATCACGCTTATCTGATGGCTTGTGAAAACTTGCTCTGCCAGCACCAACAAAGCCCAATGGCAAGGAATCTCCTCATCTTCAGCCCTGTTGCTCAGGTATAAATGAATTCCACTGCATGCTGGACACATCCCACTAAGCCTTACTTTTACAAACAGTTACCTGCTTAACTTTAAGCATGAGGTAAACTAATTGTGTTTGCTGAGATTACTGATAGAGGTAGCTTGATAGCAGTGTGAATTCAGGGCCAAAAGAATTGCTGTCCTCTGAAAAGAAAGGGGAATAATACTGTATCCTTACTCAGGCACGCTCTCAACCTCAATTCAAGGCTTTATGTGAGGATTTCATCCGTTACTACTACTTCTATCCCTTCATTGATTAGTGTTATTTTAAAAAAGTGAACTGGATACTAATTTGATTCTCACATCAACATTCTTTTGAGTTTTGTTTTTTTTCCCTTTGAATTCCTTAAAAAGTATAATGCGTTTAAACACAGACTTAAAGTTAAGGTCCATATCCTAAAGTGCATACAATCAAAATATACACTAAAGAAAAAAAAAAAACATCAGATATTTCCTAATTGGGAATGCACTGTGGCTCTTGGCTTGTAAATTGAGAAAAGTCAGCCTGGCTTTCCATCCAGTGGCAACCTTCCAGCACTAAGTAGTAAAAGGTTTGATAAACTTTTTTTTTTTTTTCTTCCCCATCAAGATTGGATCCGAATGTAGTAAGAGACACTTTTTGTAACCTTGTGATGCTATATTAATAAAAAGATATTTTTTTTTTTGCCAATAAGAGCCCAAGCAGTTTAAGCAGAATTCAGTGGACCTGTATTCTGGTAGTAGATTCACCTATTTTTCACTTAGTTTCGATTTGTTCCATTAAAGGTGCTTCCTACAGCTTGCCTTCCTTCCCACTCCCACCTCTTCCAGTTACTGTCTCTGCCTTCATTAGTTTAATTGGGTATTTGTTGTGTAAATAAAAAATCTGGGACAACAATGCAACAATTTTTCGGGTTGCAAGATGTTTACAGGGAAAAAAAAATATCCTAACTCTATTGCTTTATATCGCTGCATGTATGTGTCCCAGAGTGGAGAGAATTCCTTTGTAACTCCTTTTCCTGATGTGATATCCTCAGGTGCCCTTAGCTTTCACTTTGAGCAAAAATAACAGCTTTGAGAGACACACACTTGCAACTGTTCTGTGCATCTCACCCACATTCACTAACTATCTGTTCCCCTTCACACCATTACTCCCAGTAAAACAGGAAATTTCTATTTGGTAGAGGAACATAACTTACACTAGTGTTTTGTAAATTATTTTATAATTGTGGGGTTGGCTTTGCTTTGATGATTTTTTTTCCTTAGTTTTGAATGTTAAAACAACATGGAAAAAGACCACGCAGTTTGATAACAATATTTACTTTTTATCACAAGAAGGTAAGAGGCATAACCTTATTTTATATTGCAGTGGATGATGGAAAAAGCAAACATGCATTTGCAAAGGACTCAGGACATAACAATAAAGTTGTGTAAGTGTATTTAGTACATACGTTTTGAGGATGCAATGAAAAATAACTTTCTTTGCTCCTTTTCCTTCTCCTCTTGCACCGGTGCTCCAAGAACTAGTGTATGAATTGTTAACTAGCAGCAAAAATAATTTTGAGAATTCCTGACCCGGGAGGTTTATTTGCTCACCTTTCATTTGTTTCTATTCTGGTTAATATCTTTTCTACCAAGATTCATGCTCATGTTTCAGCTAAACTTTTTATTCCCTCAGGTTTCTATCACCATCTTACCAGTTCATTTTGGAAAGGGGAGTCTCAGGGAGTAGCAAAATAATAAGAATATTGTGGACAAAGTTTTTTACTCTATAAAGTAATAAAGCCAGCTGAGCAAGACACTAGCAAAATAGTAAGAATATTCTATTGAATATTTTTCACGCAGAGAGACTGATTGTGAAAAAATGCCTTTAAAAAAACAGTGCAAAGGTTACAACTTCCCCGTGTTTCCACTGGGGCTAACAAGAGAAGAGTTCATTTGTATAAGGCAATAATCCAGAAGTCCAGTATCTACACTATTTAAATCAATGTCCAAAGAACACTTTTTGCTTAGAAGAAAGTTACAGCTCTTGGGTCTTTATCCCGTTTGCATGGGACTAAGATAAAGCCATAACTAAATACCCAGCGTGACAACCGATGCAGAAAAGTTTTGCTCCCTAGTCTCTACCAGATGCCAGCAATGGTTCCCAAACAATAAGAAATATTTCTGTTAAGGAGCTTTTTTGCAGTGTAGTTTTTGGGAGCAGAAATACAAATTCACCACCAGAGCGCATGTGCAGTCTGACCACACGCTGCGACTGCCACTAACTGAGGAAAAAGGAAAGGTGAAGAGTGGGAAACCACAGGCTGCTGTGGTACTGTGTACCTTTAGGGTTCCGTAGCAGCTTCTTCAGGTGTCTTCTCCTCCACAGAAACTGCAAATGGAGACAAAACACCAATGAGAAACATGGGAAACAACTTATTCAACAACAAACAGTCAAGTAAGTTGTTTCCTTTAGTCCAAAGGATCCTTTGTATCCCTTAGACTAAAGGGGTACAATTTACAAAGTCATATTAGGTACACAGACATTTTTCCTTTTAGCTTTTTAATTCTAATTGTAAAAGAGTTTAGAGGCCAATCTTCTAAACTCCTTTGAAAGTCTCCGCAGTTATGATTTTAACACACATTTTTCTCACATTCAACTCTATCATTCAACTTCAACAGCAAGATAAGATTGTTTATAGCTTCACTGAAACACTGTAAGTTTATAAATATCACATGCTCTATTTTTTTTTATTTACATCGATGTAATTTAACAAAATTCTATCTTTCAAATGAAGTCAGACGTGAAAAAAGTGTGTTACATCATACGGAGGACAAGGGAGAATGTCTTGTTCTTAATAAACATCCAGCCACTTAGCAGGGCACTGAGCACAAAACAACACCGCGGTTCGAGGCAGTAACACCGATTTCTACTGCACAGCACAGAATTTCACACGAAATTTTCTGCTCACACTACCATGCCAGACACAGTCCTGACTAGCAGCCACATGGCACCCTGTGAGTTCTGCGTGCTCTTGCAGCTAGTCCAGTGCAAACAGCAATTAGTGCTTTACAGAGACAAAACATTTCAGACCCAGCTGTACTCTTGCACCTTCTGAAGTTTGCCCCGACTCCTCAGCATCAATGTCCTGGCTCCTTGAGGGTGTGTCCGAAATCTCTTGAGCTGCTGAGGCTACTCCTTCCTTGACACTGTCTAAGTTTTCTTCCTGGGCAGAAGAAGCTGCAACATCCAAGACTTCACTCACAGTTTCTATGAATCAAATTAGAGAGATAATGGTCTTGTCTTTCCATTCACAGGCACCAATGAGGGCGAGCAGTCAAGGCTCATGAAGCATGAGGTACCTGCCTAACATACATGTTTGAAGTAACTGAAGACAACAGGACCTATCAGATGGTGACATTTTATCAAGCAAATAAAAGTTTGCAAGTGGAATTCCAGGGAAAGCCTGACTCTTCCCAACCCTGATGCAGAAAACTATAAATAAGAACTACTTTCATGTCTTTAGACAGAGGTAAGTATTCTTTAACGTGTATATTCTCTTGCAGATATCCTCATTTTATTTCCTGAGCTCTGTCAAACTATCAACCACGTGCAAGATACTAATGGTAAAGTTTCCATGGAAATAATCCCACTCTGATCAACACCACAGGATGTCACACACATACTCCATACAACCTTCCAAAGACATCATGGGTAGTTTTAATATAGAAATATCCTAACATCAGCCTGAAGGTTCGGGCTGCGATTCCAGTGTAGCATGATTGCCAACTAGCCATTTTTCAATGCTCCTTAAGCATGAAGCAATCTATCTCTATAAAAATCTGTGATAGGTCATATGTCTGTATAGAGGTACAGTTCAGGGAGGGTGAACACACCATCCAGTAGTTACACGTTAAATTTTACTCATGTAAATTCTCTTTTACCATATTCTTCTAACCTTCCTGTTGGAGGTCTCCATCATCACACACCGTAACTGCTCGGCAGGATAAGGTCTGCGGGGACTTTGTTGTTACAAATTGTGTCCTGTACTAAGCTACATGTCTATTAAATTCAACTAACTAAACAGTTTCATTGGAAGTGCAATAAATGCAGTAAATAGGAGGTTTGTCGAGCTCGTATCTCATGCCTTTCTCCAAATATCAGCTTGCAGCTATTTAAATACAGCATATTCTGAACATCAACTCTTTCACTTTGTTTTGCAGAATATTGACTGAATTTTGAAGAAGCAACAGAGAAAAAAAAAATCAGGAATTGCTAGTTTTGTCTTTATGGAGAACAGCTATGCGATAAAAGTAATACATTTGAAATTCAGAATATTAGGTATTTTATAGCTAGCATCACTTGAAGTAATGCAATATACATGCTATGGTAACAAGCTGGTGGTTTTGAGTTTGTAACATCAACCATCCAGTTTATATCACCAAAAACCTGCTCTCTGGCTTATAATACTCCATCTTGCTAATTTTTGTTTATTTCTTGTGATGTTTCAGTGTTTTAATTTGTTTTGCACTAAGAAGAGTACGTTAGTAAGCAAGTAGAAGCAGCAACATGGACTTTCCTGCTTTTTAATAAAACCTCCCTTCCTTTGAATGGGAACTGTGTTTATATTGTCACCTACAGGAATGACAAACATTTCTGGAAAACAAACGTTAACGTTGATACCACTTGTACTGAACAATTTGCCTCTGGTCTGAAGTATTCTCTGTGGCTACCAGAAAGGAAATCTACGGCAACAAAATATGGATCCTCCCCATGTGTCCACCCAGGTGTCTGCAGAGTAGCTGTCTCTCCCTAAAATACAAAGGGCCTTGTTGTGACAGGCATTGCATTTTGAAAACCCATGTCTGTACCCGTGAGTAATTGTCCTTGCTCTGCAGAAAACTCCAGCTGGTACTTCCATTTTTTAGAAATTTGAGTGGCTTTCACATCTATATCTTGAGCACATGTGGCTAGAGTTTTGTAGGAGCCACCTTCCCACCGCCACAGCTGAAGTGTTCTTTTTGAGAAGACAAAGCTGGCAGTAGCTGCTGGTCCAAACCCACCTGCTCATGGCAGCACCAGGCACGGCAGCTTGCACCGGGTCGTTATCCATGCCTTAAGGAATTATCTCTGGCAAAGATTCAGACTGGCCCATGAAGATCATTTTAGCATCATTTCTTTGGCCTATGGCAACGACAGCAAACTATCCAAGTGTCTTTTGGTGCTTTGAGCACCCTGAAAATAAGAACCAGTCTATAACCATGAAGGCTATTTGGAGCATTAATCTGACACACCAAAACAAATCCCAGTGTATTTGTTGGTGGCAACCAACAGTCAGTCTTGGAACAAACGCTCTGTATCTGGCTCATGAGGTCCACACATTTTCCTCTGTCCTAGGGAATTGCTGTGATCCCTGGCAACACTAGATGAATGATGACCTGGCAAGCTGAGAATGAGTCCCCCCCAGAATTGGGACTGCCACATGGCCCCATCTCTGTGGGGAACATCAGACATACTGCCTGAGTCGCATACTCACATCCTCTTCTACTGATCAGCTGGTAGCACAAAGCATTAGAAAGTTTAGGAACTTCTCCTTTTTGTTTCCCTGGATCTTAAATTTAACCTCAGTTCTATTCCCTCCCTCCCTTTAAAAAAAAAAAAAAATCTGTATGCATTTCTCTTTTTTTTTGTCCAGTGTTATCTTTCACAGTTGTTCCACGTAAAATCCTGCAGTAACATCCTGTTTCATAGAAGAGATTTTAATCTATGCCTGGTACAATGATGACTCATTTTCCATAATCACACAATCACAGAATGGTGGGGCTGGGAGGGACCTCAGGAGATCATCTAGTCCAACCCCCCTGCCAGAGCAGGTTCCCTACAGCAGCTTGCACAGGAAAGTGTCCAGGAATTTCATTTTCTATCTGCTCAATTATTGCAAGGTCATTAATAAGCCCATTGTGAAACTCTACAGCAATTAATAGATGTAACTGAAATAACTTCTACCTTTTGTTAGTCCAAATATGAAAAAAATCTAAGCTTCTATATTTTTTCAAATTTGACTTGTAGAGGAGTTCAATCATTTTAACTGGTTCTGTGTTGTTTTCTGAATGATAAGCAGTTTGAAATTCTGAAGTCCCCATATTTCCTTGTGTAGCAATGACTATGACCCAGTTTGTCTGTCTATGCCACCTTTCTTACAATTTCTACAGGCTTTGAATAAAACAATCTGCATTGTGCAACTGCGTCTCTGCAATAAAGACATGCAGTATTTAAGTTGCTGTTTGTATTCTGTTTTCCTGGAGGTGTTTAAAAGACGGGTAGATGAGGTGCTCAGAGATATGGTTTAGTGGTGGACAGGTACAGTTGGACTCGACCTCAAAGGTGTTTTCCAACCAAACGATTCCATGATTCTATGAATGCCCAGCTACTTTATTATCTATATTACACCACACTACTTCAGCTCCTCAACACCTTTAACAAAACACCCACTCGCAGCATTCCAGTCAAACTGGCCTCAGTGATGATTCACCCTGACCCATACAACTTCAAATCTGCCAAAACCGGGAATGTTCTTGATTTTTCTTTTATTTTCTTCTTATATTCATAAAAGTTGGGGTGGGGAAAATTATTTTCCTCCCCTACAGAATTTTTTCTTAATTCTGTAGGGGAGGAAAAAAACCCACATGATTCATCAATAGCACTGGAGTTAAATGGTTTCATAATTTAAGTGTTTCCTTGAGTGTTTGGTGTGTTGTGTCCCTCTCCATCTTAGTAGGATATACCACTCTACCAAAGCTATACACTTCACTGTTCCATACTGGTAGCAAAATCTCAGCCTTTGTGTATAACATTAGCTGTTTTTTTTTAAAAAAAAAAACAATATTTATTTTTCTTATGCTTCTTCACCAGACATTTGTCAATTGTAAGTTTTCCCCTGGGATAAGTAGCTAAGTGGCAGTATCAGTGGCTACAGTTTCCTTTGATTTTGCTGGGCATTTGTATGTACTATTGCACTTCCAGACCTGAATTAGGAGCTTAACCTTCTTGTGATTTCAACAGAAGATAATATAAAAGAACTTGAAGCCTCAGAGAAATCACACTAATGATGTTTACTAACTGTAGGCAAGTGGCTAGGCTTTGCATATCGCATCAACAGCAGTTCTGAAAGCATTCAAAGGGATTTTAACATATTGAGGATTTAGAGGACAAACATCCTCAGGCCAGTGAGATCCTCAACATATTTCCACTACGCAGCCATCAGTAAATAACCCAACATCTTTGGAATATCCATCGCTGACGTGTAAGACTGAGCCCTAACAAAAAATATCACCTCCTTCTGCCCAGGACAGCTATGTGCACTCTCAAGTGGCCTTTAGCTCCTCTGCTTTAGGAGATAAGCATTTTGAGAAGGAATAGATCCTTCCAAATTGCACATGCAGGAACAGAACATGACTAGGCAAGCACCAGCAGCACATTACTTATGCACCAAACACAACAGCAAACCATTTACGTTATGAAAACACATCTGGTTTGAGTTGAGTAAATACAGAAAAGGAAATTGATTTTATAGACAAAAGGAAATTATGGGTTTGTTTTTAAACTTCTTTTTTTAAAAAAATAAGGCCGCAGTATTAGGAAACTCCAGTAGCTTATTAGGATGAAATCCAACATTAGTTCCACCTACAAATATAATTTTTAGGAAACTGCCCCTATCATTTCAGTGAAGAAGGAAAAAAAAAAAAAAAACAAACAAAACCCACTGCTTCCTGTATAAAATAGCTATTCCTGCAGTCTTGAAAGAGACAATTTTTATTCTTACAAGTGCTACTGTTGCAGCACTGAGAGCACAGGAATCTACATCTCTGTGCATTCACAGTAGAAGAGAAAACAGTCCAAATCCAGGGCACTTCTGCATCCTCATGATGGTCAATTGAATTGCTGAATATCAGTGAGCTCAGCATTCCCCCAGCAGAACAGAGGAGCAGGATAAGCAGGGACCTGCATGACCTGTGTGACTGACTCATCTTTGCTCCAGCTAATAATAAAAAATACCTACCCTCACACACAGATCCACTTTTCTCCAGCTAATCATGAAAAAACCCCAAGATAAAACCCCATGCACATGGATTGACTTCCAGAACTCAGATCCTGCTGCATGCATAGCCTCTTTCCCCAGAGCTTCCAAGCATTTAAAACAAGCTTTCCAGCTTTAGTGGGGGACTTTTTACGCAGAATCAGCTTGGATTTCTGTCTGGGATGCAAAGCTCTAGTCTGAAATTAAACCAGCTCACACTGGCAGTCCTGTCCTACTACCGGGGAAACAATACACTGTGGGATGATCCTGAAGCAGGCAGGTGAAAGGGAGGTACAGAGCAAATTTAAATGGCTTTAAGCTGGAAGAGGGGAGGTTTAGATAGGGTATTAGGAAGAAGTTCTTCACTGTGAGGGTGGTCAGACACTGGAACAGGTTGCCCAGAGAAGCTGTGGCTGCCCCCTCCCTGGAAGTGTTTAAGGCCAGGCTGGATGAGACTTTGAGCAACCTGGTCTAGTGGAAGGTGTCCCTGCTGATGGCAGGGGGGTTGGAACTGGATGATCTTTAAGGTCCCTTCCAACCCAAACCATTCTATGATTCTAAATTTGGGTTGGCACTGGCGATGATAAAGGGAATCTGAAACCTGCTAAGAACTTGGTTCTTGCAAGAATTTTTGTAGGAGATGCTGTTTCTGATGGCATTTTTACAGGGTATGTATTGTCAGGCTTTAGCGTTCAGCATTCGTAACGCTGGATTTTCCAAGCTGTGTTTCATACCACACATCACATGTGAAAGCTAACAAAGCAAACCACAATATGTATGTGTTATTGCATATGCCAGCTTCCATTGACCACAATTCCTGAAGAAAGCAATAAGATCTATGAGATCAAGTAGAAGAAGAAACAAAGAGTTGACTTCTTTACCTATTCTACGTCTACAGTCATCAGCATTGCCAAGAGACAAGTCAAGAGTGAGAAGATCTGCTCCTCTATCTAAGCAACCCTGGACTACTCTGGCAGCAAGGTACCTTCCCGTTGTTACAACACTGAAGTTTCTTCAGTGCTCGTTCAAACTACTGCTTTAAAACTTAGAGCAGCCCTTCAAAAAAATCAACCATGTTATGGTAAGGTTGAGGTCTTCACACTTCCACTGAAGTGGCAGCCAGTTAGCAACTAATTGTTCAGAAAACAACCAAAGAAAACTTATTTTACACATAGGAAGAAATTATTCTAAAAGGGAAGAACTGCTTTCCTCTGTTCTCATGCAAGTGAAGCACTTCACCTGGTGAGATAAATACATCTTTCTCTTAACACATTAAAACAGAGGAAGCTGTCTCTCATACAGCAGCATTAAAAGAAGGAAAAGTCTAAATTTTTTTAAAAGCATGGGGACACTTTTGGAATGCAGAATTTCACCCCTACAGCAAAAGTTTTCCCACCTTTGGCTGGTCACCTCAGCACCACTGCAAATGCTCTCCTTGTCCAGAGCGCTTTGGTGTTGAAACTATTTTGTTATTTTTAATATCTATTGATACCGATTTATAGATGACTGATCCAAAAGGCCTGTAGGAATCATTAAACTAACTTGGATATTATATTTTTAAATCTTACTGGACTTTAAGCTTATACTTTGTATTTTTAAGTGGATTTGCAAGTATGTTTTCCTTATTTACAACACATATGGAGAAGAAATAGCTGTTCCAGATTTTAAAATGAAAGTTATATTCAATTTTTTCCTTTCTCAGGAAGAGGTGGGTATTTTTCCACTCCCAGGACAGAAGTTTCATAACAAGATCACTCCAGATAACCACAGCCTTCTCAGGAATATAGCCTATATTTTTGTCCTCCAGTTTTGCATTTCCCTACTAATATATTTAAAACAATCATATTTTGATTCTAATCCTAATCCTTTGATTCATTTTAAAAGTGATATTTCCAGTTAGAACCACCAACAAAAAAATCTGGACACGCACTGGTTTCCTACAATTTTTAGAGTTATTTGAAAATACACTTTTCTGAGTGAAGCATTTCACTTAAAGCAGTAACCTTCATATCATGATTTATTTTTTTAAGCAGTAAAGATGAGGCTGGTATCTGTAATGCAGAACTTCAGGTTCAATTACTTTAAAAAAATATTCTTTGCAGAAGAATTTGGCTTTATAAAGCTAAAATAATACAAGTTAGGCAGTGTAATACAAATGGAATCTGCCTGGAGCACACGAACCAAAGCTGGAGTACAAAACAAGGCTTTGATATTTCAAGCTGCCTAAAACAGAATCAATGTCACACATTAATTCCAAAGGAAAAAAAAGTAAAACTTAATTGTGAAAATAGAAACAATATTTCATTTACAGTCTTTTAGAGAACAGCTCGCACTAGAATGTGATGCTTTTGTTTAAATAAAGCTTCTCCTCAGTCTCAGTCAAGTCTGCTGAGGTTCTCAGGATGTCCCCTGAAATCTTAGGATAGGTAGAGCCAAAAATTCCCTGTTCCTTTTCATTGTTTAAAGACCTGTTAATGGAAAACTGACAGTGGAGTCGAATTCACTTTTAAAAAGTCAAATGCTGTCATGTTTGAAAAGTAATTCAAGAAGGTATTTGAGAGAGATGGCAAAACAGAACACAAGAGGTGGTGCTACCTGGCTCCCTCAGA
Source organism: Antrostomus carolinensis (assembly GCF_000700745.2). Classification (NCBI taxonomy): domain Eukaryota; kingdom Metazoa; phylum Chordata; class Aves; order Caprimulgiformes; family Caprimulgidae; genus Antrostomus; species Antrostomus carolinensis. Next base: position 14,675 of record NW_010305062.1, on the reverse strand, counting down.
TCCAATCCAGGAGAACACAGCAGTAGCAGTAAAAAACCGTGATTCTCTTGAAGACCAACTTAATGTATTTTGTTTCCATCACTAGCTTTAAGGAAAATGGAAAAGACCATTCCTTCAACAATGGCTTTTGTTCTAAATCCTGAGGTGGTGGTGACAGCTAACATCCCCTACCTTCCTGTCATCAGAAGCCACCTGCCACCCCAGGTATGGCTGGCTTGGGTTCAGCACCCACTCCCCCTGCTTACAGGGGCTCAAACCACCATCGGCCACATCAGCAACAGGAAGAGAAGATAACAATCACCGAGTCAGTTTGGGACAAAATAGGTAAAACTGTGCATATGTCCCTGTAAAGCGAGCAGGTGCTCCAGGTTTCATTGGCCAGCAAGACACCAGGAGCTCAACATGAAGGGCTTGCAGATACCCACCAGCAACATCCCAAGCACCAGGAACATCACACAGGACTACCAGAAAAGCTCTCTCTTTGCTCACTGGCATTTTATTCAGTGACCATTAAGGATTATAACCAGCTAGATTAAGTTATCAGAAAGGAAAAATACTTAAACATTGGGCTTAAAAAGGAAAAAAATCTACTGGATGGTTAACCACAGACCAACGTCTCTCTCTGACACCATGAATTCAGCACTTGAGCTTCAGACAGGTAAAAATAAACTTCTCAGCTCTATGTACAAAACCGAATCAGGGAACTAACAATTATTTAGAAAAGCAGTGATTATTTTTCAGTCTGATCAGTTCCTGGAATGCACAGGACAGGAACTAGTGGCAGGTGACTGCCGAAGCCCACACTGCTCTCAGGACATGGTTTGCAGAACTGCCCTGGCCTGACCACCCAGTTGTTTGGACACGGCATGGAGCAGCCTCAGCTTTCCCTCCCCAGCAATACCTCGCTGGAGCCCACGGGCATCGGGGGTTTTCTCCCTTTGGCATTTCAGCTATTCCATGAGTTAAACATGAACCAGAGGCTCAGAGCCCAATGTCTTGGAGAAAATGATGACCAAAGGAAGGCTGGGATTTCTAATAATCCTGCCACTATAAAAATATGACAGCTTTTCCTTTTTGCAAGCCATCCATAAGTAATCCAGATAAAAATCCACAATGTCCAGCTGAGAACCTAAACCATGGTGTTATGAAGCACATTTTTAAGAAAAATAAATTTCCTCTATGCAGCAAGAAAAGAAACAACTTCATTCAACCAAACATCACCTAATGAAGGTCACTGGTTCCTAAGAAAATCCCCATTAGTTCATACTAGTGACCAGAAGACTCACTTCAAGAGAGCTTTTTCTACAATGGATGATTAATAAAAGATTCAGAGATGCTGGTAATGGTCAGAATAAAAGTGTAACGGTGCCTACCACATTAATCCAGAATAGATTATAATACCTCATATAATTTCAAATATATTGTTTTATATTCTGTAACAAGATTTTGTGGCAATGAGAAGCAATTCACAGTGTGGTCGGTTGGTTTGTCGTTTTAAACATCTAACCACTGATTGGAATGGATCACGAGGAAAACTAGTGCGACATAAACAGCATATATGAAAATGCACTAATAATTTGACGTATTAAATCCTTCAGAAGGTCTAAAAAACCTGTGAATTAAAGTTAGGCATTTTTTAACACTCTTCAGACAAAGTAATACACCAAGTTTTACCCACTTACATTGTTTTCAAAGAAGCAATCAAAGTTTAGTATGTTGTGGTGTGAAAGTGATGTTTCTCTCTGCAATAAGAAACACTGCCCAAAAAATAATACCAAAATCCCCATCATTACCGTTCTGGTTTGAACTGCCAGTGCAGGAGAAGAGAAAGGAGTCCCTGTTGCCATTGTCTCTACAGCAGGACGCTAATAGTAATAGTATAATTACTAATACTAATAGTATTCCTGTATTTACAGAAAATTTTCAGAGTAATACTACTTAAAGTAAAGTAAATGTTAACAGGTTTTAATGACCAAAGTGAGTTCTTGCTTTCTAATTCAAAGAAATAAAGTTATTTTAGGATTTTTTTTTAAGTCGTGACAATGGGCTATAAATAGTTTATTAGTAAAAAGCAGTAAGTCCATTTTCTCCTTAATCATGACAACCATTTAGGCATTATTCACTTTATGTCCTTTTATCAGCTTTAATCTTTTTTTTAAGAAGCTACTTCTCCCCTTGTTCTACAATTGACAAATGGGAAGACAGTTATTTTATGTAGTTCTCCCCCACTTACTTGTTTGCACTCTTAGCTTCAAAGTTCTAGGGTTTTTTACTGGAATCACTCTCCCCAGCTCAGTGCATGCTGTAAAATTCTCTTTTCAGCTAGGGTGTTCAACACTGAACAACCTCTCCATTTACCAGCTTCTGTTTTCACATGCTCACAACTTTTACAGAAGCCTTTTCTAAGTCTTGTTCACATTCTTCCTACAGAGATTTTCCAGTTACACCATGACAACTCATCCACAAGCTCAGTTTTATGAAGGAAAAACAGGAGGAAGAGATAAGAGACTAGTGGCCTGTGTATGGCAATCAGAGAGATACGAGATAAACACAGCAGTGGCTCAAGGGACAGATAAAGAAAGTGATGTGAATCAGAAATACTCAACAGAAGTTCCACAGATAAGGATGCTTCCCCAGTAGGATAATATTCACCTAATTCAACTTTCTAGAGCCTAATTTAGTGAGCTTAGTCCATCATCATCAATGAAGAGGAAAAGAATCCTCTAAGAGGAGATTCAGAATAGAAAACCTTGATAGCAGTTGGTAATTAAGCACAGATTTCATCAGACATGAATACCTTCCCTAATTCTGTCTTCTGTTACACCAATCTACACCTAGAGACCCACTTCATGCCATGACATTATACATATGAAAATGGCAGATAATAGGCCTGTTATGAGATGCTTCTGATCTATAAAAGCGAGAAAAAACCCCCGCCTGTAGTTATTTTCAGGAGGTGCCACTGTGAATAAGCAGCATAAGCATAAGGGACAAGGTCTGTAAGTATGAGCAATTGCAAATTACTCTGAGGACTTTTCAGCAACCTTCAAAATACACCCAGTGTCAGAGCACTTGAATACGTACCCAGTTCGGTAACTTACCAAGCAAAAACAACGTACAGCGATCACGTCGGGTCTTTCTGTCGGCTTGGCATCGCTGTGCAATCGGGTCAGCAAAAGTCCTGTCCAGAAAGCAGCAGCTCCTGCCCAGTGCAGCCTAGATTTGTTTCTCTAGGCTGCAGACAACTGGCATTGTAATGCCATTCGAAGCTTAACACAGAAACCACTGGCACATTCACACACTAATCCTCTCCAAACCTAGTTACTCACCCAAACGGTGTTTGAAATAACAACCAAAGAGACCACATCCTTCAGTACTTACAAAATGCGAAATGAACCTAGGCTACAGAAGCCAGGAGTCCAAGAAAGCGTGGTTTGGGGCTCATTGCTTTTGCTATTCCAGTTGATAATGCCCAAACCTCATGCCCTAGTACCAGAGTTAGAGAAAAGTTTATAGCAGCAATCCAAGAACTGCAAGTCGCGGATGCAACAGCACTGCCTAATCCCAATAGCATCTTGCCAACCTGTGCATTTTACAGCATTTGTTCTATCTAATTGATCTTAATTTATGGTCCCTAGACTACAAGGAGAACAGCAGGAAACCTAGTAGCATCAGGCAGTAACCAAGAGTGACAGTGAAACAGCTCAAGTAATAAAAAGATCCAGAAAACTAGAATTTAGAGGAAGCTAAAACCTTGGGAACAGACTTACGTGGCACAGTACCTTTTTTGGCAAGAGTATTCCACAGAATTCCACATACTAGTAGTGGGTTGTAAATTGCTTAAATTGAGGCAAGGAGAAAAATTCGAGCCAAGTACAATTGTAATTGCTTTTCTAAAACTGTAAATCACCCTGATTAAGAACCTACCTCCAAGGTTGAGGTTTGTTGTTGTTTGGTTTGGGCCTGGGTTGTTTTGCACACACTCACATCACCTGTATCCCTACATAATGTATATATACTGGAGCCGGAGACAAACGGCCACTGGCACCTTGCACTTCCAAACATATCACAGATAGTCTTACAGATTAAAAGAAACAATTGCATTTGAAAAAGCAGAGCTTTACTGGTAACGATAAAAATACTTGCACCCTCATCTATCTACAGAAGTAACATCAAACTATCAATAAAACTAATAAAAGTTATTTAAACAAGTATTCTTTTTCAGAGTAAGCCTGCATTTCCCTTGGCAGTTCTGAAAGAAAAATAATTCTCTACCTTAGGAAAAATGTAGGTACACTTTTTTTCCCTCTAAATGGAGAGAACACAAATGATGAAGGTGGTTGCATACAAAACTAAAAGGTATTTCCAGAATGTTTTTAATTGTAAAATTATTTTTTTTAAAAAACCCACAAATAGCTGTAGTGCAGGTAAACACTGAACAAAGAGGTACACGGAGAGCAGAGGACCTTTTTCTTCAACTATTTGTTGAAGAAAAGGCTACATCACCTTTTTGCCATGACCAGGATGGAACATTGAGAGGGACTGTGCACTCATTAACATTTGGTACGTGATTCTGAAGTAAATAGTCTCTTTTAAAAATACCTTGATTTGTCCATTTACTTCAGACTCAAAGAGCAAAGCCATGGGATTTTCTTTTTCGGGACTTTTCTTCCCATGTGTCCCAAATGAATGATCGTTGCCCTTCCAGCCCTCACTGCTTTTATACTGGAAGTCGTCCCCTGTTATAGATCAGCTTCTCCATAAGAATTAGACCCACATCAAAATGCCATCTGCTTATATTTTAATTATCACGATGATGGAAACTAGCTTTCACATGGCTGAAAGGAAAGGGATCCTGGTCTACCTTGTGCGTGCAAGACCACACGCTGCTCGTTAAACACTTCACGTGGTCAAGAGCCAGAGGCCCCCACCAATTTCTTGGAGATCCGAGGGAAGAACCACGTCAGCAGTTGTGCTGCTCTGCTGCCGATGGGGCCTGGAGGAGGGAGAGGAGCAGCCCAACGCAAAGGTCACCTGCCAGGGCAGGACTCAGGTGACTCGGCAGCCACAGCGGACTTTGCCCCCGGGGGGAACCTCACTCATGAGATCCATAGGGTTCACCTATGTACAACTTCTGCTGCTTGATAGGAAATGCTCTGGAAAATCCACGATATCCTGATTAGAGGTTGGAAGAAACAGGGCTGAAACAACATGCAGAAGTTTCACAATAATTTGAGAGAACCACTGCAGCAAGATTTGACAAGGGACACCTGAAGCGACCCTCAGAATTCCTTATGAATATCAACGTAACAGAAGTGTTGTTCTAGTGATGTCTTCTTCAGTAAGTATGTTGCCATAGAAAATAGATCTAAGAAAAGGGTAATTTCTAAATTGCACTTCCAGTCAACACTAGCAGTAACTAACAGTTACAAGACATATTTCTCCTTACGAAATGGTGACCACTAACTACATGAAGTCACCGTGTCAAGAATTAGATTCTCGGGGTTAATCCACTTATGCACGTTTCTCAAGGAAGATCCCAGCTGCTTCCTCTTCAATGGAGCAGCAGGAGTATTTTCCATACAAAAGATCCTTCCCTATCCAACAATTAACAAATATTCCTGTGAAAGGAATACTGAACCACTTCTAGGTACAAGCAAATGCCCGCTCCTTAAAGTGAAATTTTGCAATTGCTCTGTGGAGCAACAGAGGTAAACACTGCAAGACATTTTAAATCTCTTAACAGCTCTCATTCACTGACTTTAACATACACCAGTCCACTTCCTTTCCAAATGAAATGGTCTCATATTTCATAGAAATTGAAATTTTTAATGCTCTAGGTATTTTAACTACTCTCTTATTAACATTTTGTATATGTAAACAGCAACTTTGTCACTACAAACATACTTACTTGTACTTTTGTTAGCTGTATCACCTTTAGCAGGTTGGACCAAGTATTGTTTTAAAATGTCATTTGTAATGGATTGTTTTGCAGACAAGCACAGCAGCTATTGACACATGAATTAAAATCCCACTTCAGCAAAGTCAGCCATGTGAAGCGCTGCACCGCCTCTCAAGTTCCTTTGTTAAAAAGGCCAGTAAGATGCATCCATTCCTCACTGGAGTCACCAAGGCAAAAATAATTCCAGAATCTGCCAATACCTTCCCAGGTGCAATGACAACCTCCCATGGACTAGCGCTCAAAACACTTTTATTCTCACTTAGACCCATGTTTTAGATATATCCCCTCAAGCAGATGTTTGTTTCCCCAAATGAAGTCAAACATAGGTGTGCTGTAAAGATTCCATGTTTAAGTCAAGCTGAAAACTGCTTCAGTGGCTTTCATACTTGTTACAGCCACACCGAAATCTTCCCTTCCAAAGCAAGAATTCGAGGGAAGCTTCTCTTTCATGACAGGCCAGCAAGTTTTTTGTTATTTTCTTTGTTTGGTTTTTAACTGAAGACACCAGATTTGTTTGCTGCTTTCCTATCAACCAAGAAATTGCTTTATGTGTGTCCCTTCCAAATTCAGCTGAACAAACCAAGAGGTAAGAGGATAAGCTATTGTTCTATCCTTACAGGTTAGGAGTAAAAAAAAAGAGAAAAAAACTTGCTAAAAAAATCAAGTTAAATTATAATCCTGTATTTTGTGCAATTTACGGATAGGCTTGCATTATTGTGATTTTTTAAATGTACAGTAAACCAAAATATTTCAAGCAACCTGACAGTTCAAAATACTGAACATGTAGCCACTAATTGATTTAAGTGTTTACCTATTTGATGTTTTATTGAATTTTGAAATTTTTAGCCTAGTATGTCTTTAACACTGAGATCATGACAACATTTTGGTTGCTACACAAAATTCTGTTGAAGTTACATTGACAGAACAGCTGTAATTGTTTAGTGTGAATATCTTAGGAATGGCCAGTGAAATAAAGTGTTTTGATTCCTTAAGAAACTCTTAAGAATCAGGTCACTGAAACAACTGTTTAACTGATACTACATGCTCACCCTAATGTAAGATCTTAAAGAAGAGAAACAGAATGAGGTAGTAAAAGAAATTTCATTCTACTGGTTTTAGACAGCAAGTCTGGTGCCACAGGCAGCATGCTTTTAGAGACACTGATTTAATAAACTTAATTACCTTATGCTCATGATATATCAACACTTGAATTAGTTTTCACTGCAGGACAAACTCCATTAGGAATACTGATGTTTGTTCTTAATGTTCTTTTTTAAGAGGCAGAGTTTTAGAACCCACAACACACACACACACCCCCGCGCAAAAACCACATTCATAAGTTAACCTTGCACTGCAGCAGCTTCTGAATTAGCAGCAGCTTCCAAATTAGCAGCAGCTTCTGAATTAGCAGCAGCTTCTGAATTAGCAGCAGCTTCCTGCTGGGCTTCCTCCACAGCAGGTGATGCCTCTGGAGCCAGTAAGTCATCCTCGCCTCCAGTGTCTGGGGATACCCCAGCATTCTCATCCTGTGCTGTGGGTCCAGCACCCTCATCCTGTGCTGCGGGTCCAGCACTCTCATCCTGTGCTGTGGGTCCAGCACCCTCATCCTGTGCTGCGGGTCCAGCACTCTCATCCTGTGCTGCGGGTCCAGCACCCTCATCCTGTGCTGCGGGTCCAGCAGCAGCTACTGCATCAGCCTCTTCCGTGGCTGTCTCTGCTTCAGTAACTTCAGCTGTCTCTTCTTCATCACCTTTTAAGGATTTATTTAATACAATAAAGAGAGTAAAGTGCATGCAAGCAACACAAAATCAGCAACTACTTTTTACTATCCTCCTCATTTAAATTTAAAATGGGAAGCTAATCTTTGAGATCAGAATTTACCAAGTCAGGAAATCAATAATTAATCCCCCCCCATATCATCTAATGTGGTACCAAAAAAGATGTTTACAAGAAGAGGAAACCATATTCTTAATTACCGAGTTTCATAACTGCTTCAGTGCAATAAGAAAATAAACTGTGGCTGAAAGCAAGTGACTGCAAGAGGTGGGAGTGCAGGGAAGGGTAAAAAGGACCACCCCAACTGTCGCTCCAAACCCACTCTGCTGAAAGGGCCAGTGATAACGCGCTCGTGGGCAGCACGGGATTCTTGTCTGGTTCTCACCCAGCAGCGGAATTACCACACTGGGAAAAAGATATTTGCTACCATCTTCAGAAGCTCTTAGGGAGATGATTATCCATCAGGCTCACAGCTTAGAAGCACTGCAACCCAAGGTGTGGCTTCAGTTTGCACAGGGCTATTTTCCAGGTGTCTAACTTGGCTGGCAACAGCTACAACAACATTGAGCCCAACAAGTGATGAGTTTTCAGATGGGTTTTGTGCCACCTCTTAGCTCTACACTGCCACAGGTACTCTGCTATCCCCATTCCCTACGCTTTCTTTAAAGCTGTATGGAATGCACTGTGACCACTGCAAGAGCCAAGCACTCAAGTGAGAAAGGTAAGATCTGTGAGGCAGAATAAAACAGGGGACTCTTACTGAAACTAGGTGTATCTAAGCAGGAAAATAACTTGCTGATTTTAAGTGGTCAGCATTTACTTTACTGGAGATATGACCACTTATGACTGACCATTTCCTTTTCACAAGTCCCAGCTGTCTCTTCAAGACTTGCCTACACTGCTGTGTTTCCCAACCATGCATTACTCCAAAGTCAGCTAAGTCATTAAAAACAGCACAAAGCAACAGAGATGCACAACCACCATGCAAACATGCACTAAGATCAAATTAACAAAAGAAAGTTATAGACCAAGTGTTCATTGCAAGTTTACCACTAGAACCAACTCACCATGTGAAAAAAATGGAAATAAAGTTTGTAATACTGTGTAAACTAAGTGAGAATAGAAAGGAAAAGGAAGAGCTTAAAGAGACATAGTCAGAATTTATTTTCTTCTTTTGTATCTGTTTAAAAACTAAACAGATCCTTTTGAATGCTTGGTTTTCTTGTGCTAGTGCAAGCCTATCTGTTTGCGTTCAGGTTTCAGCACGAGTCTACTCACTGCTCAGTAAACATCAAAGCTTTGTATTATGCAACCTGACCATGTCCCTTTAAGAGAATGCTGTATTTCAAAATAAAACCTAAATTGATTACACAAAGAACAGACTAACAAGCCAAGCTCAACATCCAGTACACTTTATTGGACAGTCAAATATAGAGTGCATTCATTCAGAACAGCCAGCTTCTCAATCTCAGAACTGCCTTCTACAAAGCAGATTCAGTAATAAGCTCAATATGGTTTGGCCTTGCAAACATAGGCAGTTCCTTTAAAGTCTCACAAGTGTGGAGTTTTACAATAGAAGGCATAAAGTCATCCCAAGGTAGGCTGCAAGGTACGCAATGGTGAACGACTGTCCTTTGTTTGTATTTAACTTCCTCGGGTTTGGAAAGAGATTTCCCTTGTATTTTAGTCTGGAAAGTGTAAAAGCAGAGTATAGATTAGAAAGATTGAATCAGCTTGCATCAAGTTAAAAAGAAAAGTCATTCCTAAACAAGAAGGAAATCAGGAACAAGTTTAAAGGAGACACATGCAAATGGAAGACAAAACAGTATTTGCTAAATAAGCAAGTAGAACGTTCTGCAAGGCAAACATCATTTTGTAGTTCAAATGATGTCCCAGATTTCCTACTGCTACTTCGAGTCAGGCTTCTGCCAGTAGCTTTTTTAAACCCCTCCCTAATTTGAGAGTAGCTTTCAGTTAAGAAGAGCTACAGAAAATTTGCTATTAGTTGTATTGGTTTGTGGTTTTTTTAAATGTCTGATATCACTAATTAAAATACCATTAAACGTAATTTCAACCCTCTAATAAACAAACAAGCCTAGAATAGCATTTGATTGTTTCTCTTGTTTTGATGGCCTTGTTTGTTACATGCAGTTCTTTGTAACAGACATTTGGGATTTGGGCACAAGGGGAGAATTTTCCTGAGGATGAGAAAACATGAAAACCATTTGGATCAGGAAAGCCTCTCTCTGATCAGCTGCTCCCTTGTATTAAGTTCTTCCAGCCAGGAAGTTCTTCTCTTACCACAGGACATGCAGCAAATATGCCATGAATGTGCTCTTTGGCATACTGCTTTTCTATCCAGCACTGTTTTGTAGCTTATTTTAAGCCTGATTTGATGTGACTCTAAAAAACTATTAAATTACTTTGAGAACATAATTTTTAATCACTCTTAACAGCACTGCTTACTGTGAAAAAGTGTAAGGACTAACTGAATCTAAAGAATGCTCAGGGAAAGAAGCTGCAGCGGCACTTCTGGGAAAAGCAACACTAAGATAACATTCTGTGACAAGATACACAAAAATATGACTACGCAGGGCACAGGAAAAAAGGGAAGGAAGAGAGACATTAACTCTTTTGAGAAAACACACAGAGGATTCCATAGGAAAAGTAAGAACAGAAACCTCTTTTGGGAAGATACAGTTGGGAATGAGAAGGATTTTAAAAAGAGCTGATTCAACGGTAGTTTTGTATTGTGAATTGGAGTTAGCTACTCAGAAATCCAATTAAAAACTCTGGGCTGAGCATTTATTCAGAAGGCCAATATTGAAAATAATACAAGAAATAAATTTCAACTGTTTTCACTGTATGGCCTCCAAAATGTTTTGGACTTCTTACTATCAATAATAAGGAAGGTAGCAATCATCTGCCACTGGCTGTGACATTCACGTAAATTACTAAGCAGCGCAAGGCATCAGATTATGGGATGTATGGAGAGTGCCCAAAGTCAGAATTAAGTGAGTTACAGAGCACTGAGTACTCTTACCCCAGTCTCAGGAAAGACAGGTTTGGCCTTCAGGGAGACAACAGCACCACTGACTCTGCGGGTACCCCATTGAAATATTTTGGCAGAATAGGGTTAAAACTCAGTACCTTGCAGAAGTGAACCTCAAGAGAAAAGAGGGAATACACTGACATCATTTTGATGCCCTGGAAGGTTTGCTTAATGCTTTCACACCTACCATGTTCTTCTGATTATGTTATAGTCAGAATGAAACCCTCACTTCTTCCCCCAACAGCGGGTGACTAGGTCACTAAGAGAAAATAACTACTTTGGTCCTGGTTAGATTTTTTTTTTTTTAAAGAGACAAGGAAGGACTGCATGAAAATTGTGGCCAAATTTTCAGCATTTAAGGAAGTAAGTTCAAAAACTGTATTGCTTCCAGCTGCTTAACAGGAAGGAAATTAAGGTGTTTTACCATTTTAAATCTTAAAATGTGTAATTTTAAAGTTCTAAAACTAAAGGTTCTGTTGCGGAACTTCAAGACTAACAACTTCAAAAGAGGTAATTTTAGAGGCAGACAATTCAAAGCATGTTCTCACATTGAAAACAAAATTTAAACTCAGCATACTTTATCCAAATCGATTTTTTGTGTGCATGCAAATATATTAAATCAATTCTCTAGATGTCAGCATCAGAAAAAATACGGAACTGCTTCAAGTGCTATAGCTTATTTTTTAATAAAAATATCCTTAAGAAGTCATTTCTTGTAACTGCTTTTCCTGGCAAGGCCATGCTTGCCAAAGTCCTATCTTTTATATTAATGCTGCTGTAACACTGATTGATGCAGACAGAGACAACATTCCATTACAAGTATTTGAACTAACATGGTCTAATTATTTAAGCATGAAGAGCTAAGTAAGGATTTGCCAGACATTTAGGTGGTGTCTGCTTTTCATTTAATCCTAAACTAAAAAGGATGAAATTAAAGTTGTGGGACAAGAAATGGGTCTAATTTACAGTACTTTTTTTTTTAAATGTAGGTTTTTTCCTATTGAACTGTGTTCCCTGATGGCATGTGGCCTGCAGCCAAACTGTTGGCTGAGAAAAAGATGTTATCTCCTTCCCCCCCAACAAACAAAAGAACAAAACTGATTTTGACAGCATTATGCATTTAGTCAAGTTTCATTAAGCTTCCAGTAAATCAAATGCAAATATCCAATACACAATTAATGGTTCACACATCAACTCTGTCCATCCAAAGAGACTCCTGCAGGTTGGTCACAGGTCAGACTTGCTGCCTGCAGGCTGATCACAGGCCAGATTCACTGCCTCCACATGATGTCCGTTCCCAAAATCTGTGCAGAAGTAGGTTTGTAACAGAACACTGCACAACCACCTTTGTCTTTACCCCCACTCACAGAGCTCAGACAAGGACTTGGACAGGGTTAAGGCCTGATTAAACAATCTAGAAATCTGTTCCAGATCCTTGTGTACCCGGGTAACAAGAGAGAAGAGCTCAACTCACCCTTGCTTGTGCTTTTCCGCCCCGCAGCTCTCTCGTGAAGAATATTCATATGTTCAATATAGTTGCTGCGGGATGAACTGACTACTCTGTAGGCCTGAAAGGAAATTACACCTAAACTTATTGCTACGTCCCTACAAAGGTACCAAAGAAAAACAGGGGAGAGGGAGAGAAGGGTTTTTAAGCAGGTGCTACTGCTCATCTTAAAAGGCATATCAAATTATGTTAAGCAAGACAAAAAAAAATAATCTATTTTGCTATACTAACATATTTATATGTTTCATATTTCTCCACTATTAAAAAGCAAATACAATATACCATGCAGCTTTCCAAGGGCTGTAGCATTTCAGGAATGGAACACAGTATTTTAAAAGACAATTACAGTCAGATTTAAAAAAAAACCAAAAAACTATGGTAAAAAAGGAACAGCAAGAGAATTTTTTATTCCTCCAGATAGGCAATCATACAAATTTGATATTCTGAGTAAGTGGAAGCTACTTACCTTTCAAGAGGATTATTTTGTGGGAGAGTGAAATGTGTACCATTAGTCACTATCTCAAATCTTGGGGAGGGAGGGGTGGAAGGAAGCCACGAAATGGAGGCTTTAGGGATGTGAAGCCTAAATATATCACACTCATATAGAGTCTGATATATTTAGATGCAGGGAAGAGAATGATTACTGAAAAGCTTGAAAAAAGTAGATGTTCACAAAACTTTAACATGCTTTTTCTAAGTAATTAATATTCCCATCTTTCTTTGTGCCTCAATTAATGAGGTTCATAATCTTCCTGCTGTGGGTTCAGACAGCTTACTTCACATCTGACTTGCCCACTTTGATGTATTCTTAATGTTTGTGGTTGATAAGAAGAGGCAAGGGGTTAGAGGCAGGTGCCTTACCTCCATCTTTGGACACATGCATTTCACATAGTTTTAAGTATGTTATCCACTAAGAATGACAACAGCATTAGATATCAAGGTCAACAAGCAAGGCAAGCAATAGGCATTCAGTTTCCCTAGTTCTCTTGAGTTGATTTTTAAGTTAGACTGCATTTAATTACATGCTACAACATCCACATTCTATTGACCATTTGCATCTTGACTATATTCTTGAACCCAGAACACACCTTGTACCATGCCAACTCAGAAAGCACAAACAGCTGCATTCCCAAACACTTACATAAAACAAACCACCAAAAGCAGCAACACCAGCGAGGAGATAGTAAATCATGTTCTCTCCAGAAGAGCCGGGAACGCTCCCAGATGACATCTGGCGCAGAGGTGCTATAAAAACCATTATTGAAATTGATGTAAAGCACTGCTAAAATACGATCACAAGATAGAATGATAGAATCTGAACTTTGCATGGGAAAGGATGATTTTAAAAGATATAACAGAGAGGTACAGCCTAGGGATGTTTAGTACAGCTGAGTAATAGAGGGCGTGGTGCCTAACTGAACAAGGTACATGGCTGAGTGCTTCCCGAGAGCGCAAGATTTTCTGTGAGCTATGCTGCCTGCCTATCAGCTTCCCAGTACTGGATGCAGTCTATACAGAATAAGGAATGAAGAAAAAATAAATAATAAAGAAATAAAGAAAAAAGAATAAAGGAATAAAGAAAAAAAACAACAAAAAAAGGACTGCAAAAAAGTCCCTGCCTAAGGTATGTAAAGGAATTAATCTGTCCTTATGCAGTCTTGCTGCAGTCACGATCAGCAGAGGTAACAAATCCTCTCCAGTTTAATGAGAGCGCTTTAAGAAAAAGCCTTTTCCTTTGAATTCACATTCTTTCATTCTGAAATAGGCTGCTGACATTTAGCTATATGCCCATAATCCATAACCTCAAGTATTGGCCAACAGGGCAGACAGGCAGGATTATGCAATTTTATCCCTGATCGAGTACATATTCACTGTAACGGCAGCGTTAAGCCATTTATTTTTGTTCACTGCTCCTGTAGCTTTGATGCTTGCTATGTCCTTCTTCTGTACATCTCAAAAAGAGACCCAAGAAAACCACACATCATTCTGTTTGTCAACAAAGCCTCCAGCTGAATTTCGTGACTTCACCACAGAAGAGTAGCACAGAGGAGAAGCGCCTCATTGAGAGGGTGCTCATTAAACATAAAATGGCTCTGAGCATTGCAATCGGGAGCTGCAAAAATAGTCTCAATCTCAAAATATTGCCACCGTGTGCCAGATTATGTTTAGCATCGTCTGTCTCATGACACGCTTTCCAGACTCTCTTCCATCGCCAGGCACGGTAACGGATCTCCTGACTGCAACGTTCTGTGGAGGTTTCTCCTCAGCACCTTCCTCTCCCGGGCACTGTAGGCAGGAGGGTGCCCTGCGAGCCCGCGACCATCCCACGGGGACAGGAGAATTTTTGCTGCCGGTTACACAACCGCTGATGCGGCAGG
>NW_010305061.1:1942-2164 GCF_000700745.2 Antrostomus carolinensis | reverse complement strand
GGCTCTGCCATCATCTGCTTCTGGTACCGTCAGCCCCAAGCGCCGCTCACACACCCCCCCGTGTTTTTGGGTGGCGCTGGGAGGTGGGGCTGGGTGCTGGTTGTTCTCAATCACGCTGATTTTTCAAACCTCACTGTTTTGTAGAACACATGCCATGGCACGGGGCTGGCAGAGCTGCCACCACCCCAGCACCAGGGCAGAGCCCTGTCCAGCACCAGGCAG
>NW_010305061.1:1547-1824 GCF_000700745.2 Antrostomus carolinensis | reverse complement strand
GGCGGTGGGCTCAGCTCTGTGCCGTGGCCAACCGAGAGGGACCAGGAGCACCAGCCAGATCACTCTGCCCAGGAAACTGGTTTCCCAGAGAAAATTAGATGTTGACAAAACAATGGTTTTTTCACCCAAACAAGTTTGCTTTTCATGAAAAATATTTGGACTCGATATTTTATCCTTCAGGCAAACAGCTGGAAGGAAACAACAACCCTGCACCAGAGCTGCCAGCACTGGCTGGAGGGACCCCCGGCACCAAGCCTCCAGGGAGCCCACCCGTCCC
>NW_010305061.1:0-1535 GCF_000700745.2 Antrostomus carolinensis | reverse complement strand
AAAACCACCCCACCCATCCTGGATTTTGGTGAAAAAGCATCCACCTGGCAAACCAGAGAGGTCAGCAGTGATGTGGTGGCTGTCACAAGGCCTGCACCCACCATCCACCTCGGGCTCGCTGCCACCTGCACCCTTCACATGGGGAAAATGGAGTTAGAGGGAGCAGGACCCCGGGTCCCCCTGCCGCTGCCACCGCGCTCGCCATGACCTGCAATGGGCCAAAGCGTCACCATCACCGTTAGCTAAGGGGATGCTGACGAAGGCACAGGCTGCACCGGCTCATGGAGCTCATCCTGACTGCATCCAGCACCACAAAGTAAAGAAAAATAACTAACCCAAACCTGATCTCTCTGGCAGGAATTCACCGCGTGGTTTAAGGAGTGTGAACAGTGGGCAGGTGGCTGGGTTGTGGTGATGGGAAGCCCATCACCGCTTCCAGCCTGGGCGACCATCACCTCCCCTCCAACCGCGGTGGTGGCAGCCACATGCACAGAGGTGACAGGTGGCACCACGGCAAGGCTGCCGGTGCCAATGCCGGTGCCGTCTCCTCCAGCCACGCTGCCAGGCAAGGGAGGCTCATCCCGCATGTGCCACTGTGCGTGAGCTCCCGGGAAGGCCGCGCCGGTGCCGTCTCCTCCAGCCACGCTGCCAGGCAAGGGAGGCTCATCCCGCATGTGCCACTGTGCGTGAGCTCCCGGGAAGGCCGCGCCATGACAGCCCGGGGAGCGCCTGGGCTGGGCACAGATGCTGCAGATTAGAAACTGAAAAGCTGGGAGGTTTCTGTTGAAGACATTTTTCCGTTCGCGAGGCCACGGGGTGGAGCGGGCGGAGCGGGGGGAGCTGCCGGCAGCAACAACAAAAGGCAGAAGAGGGAGAGGAGCACGAGGGAGAGATTTTTGATTCATATTCAAAAATTACCCAAAGTTTAGTGCCAAAATGTCTACATTTTTATGTGCTTAAGCACAGTGAGTTATGGAAATCTTAAAACAATGGAATGATCTCCTTCATTGCCCTCGATGCGTTCGAAGCCACCACCCCTCCTAACCAAGTGGAATCTTTTTCCATATTATTGACTTACAAATACGCCTCTGCTATCAACACCGTCCTCATGCATCTCATAAATACCAGGGTGGGACACGGGGTGTTTCTTATAAACCCATCTCTGCCCCAACCCTTCCTCAAGACATGTTTTTATGGTGTTAGGTAGATTTGGCAAATTTTCTATTAGAACCTGCCTGAACAAGAGGGGCTGCAAATTCCTTGACTCAAGTCCAAGCACACAGCTTTCTGGTCCCCCCGCTCTCGCCTGTGCTCTGTGGGAGTCCCTTATCTGTCCGTCACGTCCTGAGCTTATAAATCTTCTGCAACGTGATGGGAGAGCGTTACAGGGTGTGTCTTACACGCTCCATCTGCCAGGTAAGGGAGCGCAGGGGATAACGCGAGAGCCCGAGCACGTGGTTTGCAGTTCTGCACATGCAGAATTAAGTAGGGGTGTGTGTCTGTAGATTATAAATATAAATATAAATATAAATATA
>NW_010305060.1:24676-34116 GCF_000700745.2 Antrostomus carolinensis | reverse complement strand
CAATGCTCAAGTAAATTCTGTTTCCCCCCCTGTTTTACACCCAGTCTCTAAACCCCATCATGGATTTGGGCTGTAAAATGCTCAAGTAAATTCTGTTTTCCCCCCCCATTTTATACCCAATCTCCAAAATCCATCACGGATTCAGATTGTACAATGCTCAAGTAAATTCTGTTTCCCCCCCTGTTTTACACCCAGTCTCTAAACCCCATCATGGATTTGGGCTGTAAAATGCTCAAGTAAATTCTGTTTTCCCCCCCCATTTTATACCCAATCTCCAAAATCCATCACGGATTCAGATTGTACAATGCTCAAGTAAATTCTGTTTCCCCCCCTGTTTTACACCCAGTCTCTAAACCCCATCATGGATTTGGGCTGTAAAATGCTCAAGTAAATTCTGTTTTCCCCCCCCATTTTATACCCAATCTCCAAAATCCATCACGGATTCAGATTGTACAATGCTCAAGTAAATTCTGTTTCCCCCCCTGTTTTACACCCAGTCTCTAAACCCCATCATGGATTTGGGCTGTAAAATGCTCAAGTAAATTCTGTTTTCCCCCCCCATTTTATACCCAATCTCCAAAATCCATCACGGATTCAGATTGTACAATGCTCAAGTAAATTCTGTTTCCCCCCCTCTGTTTTATAGCCACTCTCCAAACCCCATCATGGATTATCTCTCCCAACCCGGGCTCCTCAGTGTCATCGCTGGAGTTGCATGTGGAGTGTGCCTGGGATGGGGCATTCGCGGGAGACTTTTAAGACATCCCAAAACCGCAATGATTACGGCTGCGAACAACCTGGGGAGCGATGCTGACATCATGGGGGAGTCCGGGGAGTTCAAGATGGTGCTGGTTGTCCGCAATGATTTGAAGATGGGGAAGGGGAAAGTAGCAGCGCAGTGTTCCCACGCGGCTGTTTCTGCCTACAAACAAGCTCAGAGAAGAAATCCTGAACTCCTGAAACAGTGGGAGTACTGCGGCCAACCTAAAGTGGTCCTCAAAGCTCCTGATGAAGAGACTCTGATCCAGCTCCTGGCTGATGCCAAACAGCTCGGACTGACTGTGAGCTTAATACAAGACGCGGGTCGTACTCAGATAGCCCCAGGCTCCAAGACAGTCCTTGGTATTGGACCGGGACCAGCTGATATAGTAGATAAAGTTTCTGGTCACCTGAAACTCTTCTAAACCAGGGACCAAAGAAATCTGAATGCATTGGTATACATCAGTACTGAAGGGATAAAACCCAAGTTGTGGGATTTTTCCATATGTTCTCTCAGTATAAATAAAGTAACCAGTTTTTGTAAGAGATGGAACTTGCACATCATGAGTTTCTCCAGCTTCTGTTTTGTGTTCTAAAGCAGGAAAGAAAATGCTAGGCTCTGTCGAGTCAAGGAAGCTACAGCTGGCAGAATTTTACTACCCATAAGAACAAACCCAGTGTATTTAAGACTTGTGCAATTAATTGAGGATTCTGTGCTTTCTCTGGTTTACTGGCTGAAGAGAAGCATTAATAAAGCTTAAGTGACTTTGTGCCATGTGTTAGAAGTGATAGGTTCCCCCTCTCTGCCTCACAGGAGGGTTTTTTTAAGAAGTAACATTTAATTTGGAAAAGATGAGCTGCTGAAGCAGTTCAGAATTGCCCCATTCAGCTGGGGGTAGCTGTAGCCAGCTTCCTGCACAAACAGTCTCTAGTAACTTCAGAGTAACTGATGCAATAGCTTGTAACTGGGATGGGACTGACCCAGTTAAACAGGCTTTGCAGCCCAGAGCTTAAGAGCCAGTAAACAATTGTGGGGAGAAGCTGTAAGTCACGCTCCTTTCTGGAGCCATGTCTTCCAGTCGAGTGCCTATGAAATATGCTGTAAAAGAGTGAACAGAAGGATTTGTCTCCATCCAGTTTACAGACCCAGAGGGAATGTCAGAGGGGTTGAAATGCAACCGTAGGCAAGTGCAATAAACACAGAGAATGGAGAAGTTTTTAAACTGCACTTCTTATTTAGGCATAAATACTCTTACAAAGGCTGACACTGCTCAGCACAGACTTCTTACTTCAACACACTCTTGAACAAAAACCTACAGCCTGTGGCAGGTTAAACCCCCCCAGATGCCAACACCCAGCGTTACACATGGAACTGCTGCCAGGATCACAGGAAGCTGGAACTCACAGGAGCAAGCAGGAAGGGAATTCAGCCTCAGAGCTGGACCCTGACACTGAGAACAGCTCCTGGTTAAGAGAGAGAAGCTTCTACAGCTATCACAAATACAGCCAGTGCTGTAATACTCATTACACTCAAATATGACAGTATTCATAAACATTTAAGTCCATTTTATTTGAAGCTAAATATATTTAAGGCAACTTACATACCTAGAACATGATCTCAATTTAACTGACACACCCTACTACAATCCTAACGTATCATCTGCTCAAATATGCTGTTGTTGACCACAATGCAGCCAACTCTTGAAAAGTGCTATTTTCTTCTTCCTGGCATAATCTTTCTATAGAAAAAGCATTATATATTTTCTTGTATTAACCCCTCAGTGCAAGACACCACTAATGGTCTCCATTGCTGCTCTCCTAATGGCCCCTCATACCCTTGAACGTCCGGCACTTGGATGCCCCATACTACTAGCACTGTAATAATACTTGGTTCGAGTTCGAAGGTCCTTTTTGAAGACAGTAAAGTGAAGCTACCACTATGCAGCATGTCCACAGTCCAGTAATTTATTTTTAAATCGAGTAATTTCAAATTGCACAAACAAAACTGAACAGCAATATGCTTGAATTCTCTCTTCTGTACACTCAAAACAGTGATCTAAAACACCACAATATCCAACATACACAAACCTCAGGGCAGGGTTAGTAAATACACAGATTGGAATCATGGTGCTCTGTTCCTGAATGGAATGTCCCCACAAAAGCACAGGATACAGCACAACATAAGGTCATCTGTTACATATGGAGTGAGCAAAAAGACACTAGCATTTTCTATATGCATAACTGGAAAAACCTGCATAGGTTAAGGAAAAAAAAAAAAAAACAAACCAAAAAACTTTTACTCATTTTAAGTCAGGCAAGGTTGTCTGTACGCATTTTTAATTCTTTTAGAGCTATGCAATCCAACCAGGGTAGGATATGCTGATTAGTGTTGTCTCTTGTCAGCAGTCTTGCAAGGTCAAATACAAGTATCTTGGCTTTAGCTTTCTCCGAATATACAGTGAGACTTAAATGCATTTAGAATAGACAGTACATACTGTAAGCTGCTCACATACAATGAACTTAAGATTCAATATTAGAGTTTAACACTATAGAGTGCAAATCAGAATCTTCACAATAGACTTAATGGTAATAAGCAGTCTTGCAAAAGCCCACTTGGAACAAAGTTGTTTAAACTATTCCCCTTTTAAAGTAAAGTCTAAATGACATGGAATGTGAAAAAGATTTAACATAAGTGATTCAAATAGTTTGCGCTAGAAAAAACAGTCCTTCATGAAATAAAGGTTACAAGAACACGAGGCAGAACTCTTGCTTTTCCCTGTTATGAGTTAAAGCGGGGAGGGACGGTGGAGTTTCAGTAAGAAAATACGCTAGCTCCCAACTGACTTGTGCTGCATCTTACATGCTGTACCCAAAGCCAGGCTGCGGTTGCCCGTACGGAGGTGCGGTGTAGCCATAACCAAAAGGTGCTTGTGGAGGAACTGCGACACTGGGTCCTGCTGTCAACATTAGCTGTGGCTGACCTGGAAGACACAACAGTTTTATCTTTATTCCTCGGTACCCAAAGTTCAGCCAGCAGAATTCCTGCAACATCCCTGCAGATATTTATATGTTGAAGAGTAACACGCTGGTATGAGCAAGGACAAGGTTGCCCAAGGAAGTTGTGGATGCCCTCTCCCTGGAAGTGTTCAAGGCCAGGTTGGATGAGGCTTTGAGCAACCTGCTCTAGTGGAAGGTGTCCCTGCTGATGCCAGGGGGGTTGGAACTGGATGATCTTTAAGGTCCCTTCCAACCCAAAACATTCTATGATAAGGACAATCTTCAGTCCTGCAGTCCATACCCAGTTCAGCAGCATCAGAGTGGTACTTTATCTACTATTTTGGAACACATTCCTTTAAGAGTTGATTTCACATAAAGAACATTCCCATTTCCAAGGACTTCCTTGGGAAAAACTATGACTAGAGAAATGTTTTAAAAGTGAAATGTGTTACTGACAACACATGAACTAAAGTATTACCATAAACAATAGGTTGTGTTTCCGTAGCTTGTTCCTCTTCCTTTCTTAAAGACTCTGATGCATCCAGTTTATCCACCTGGAATCAAGACCAACAATTAAAAAAACTCCTCTGAGACAGGTACTTATTCATGGCAGAGAAGTGGAAAAGCCTTAGTGGTATGTTAACACCCATCAAGAAAAGGAGACCATTTACAAGTTAAGATCAAATCAAGTAGCAATGTTGGTACTGGTGCAGTCAAGATTGTCCATTTCCTGAAAAAAACTCCTAATTCAGAGATTTGTGGAACTTCTTTGAAAGTTCATTCCAGGCTGAAGCTTTATATGAAAGGTTCCATACCGGACTAGAGCTACTCTGACATCAGTAAGCTCAGTCACTATTACTCCAACTGCTTCAGACCAACAGCCTCAGGGCATGAACTCAGATTTTAGCACAATGTCAGTTGGAGACCTTTCATGTTGGAGCAATTGCTAAGATAATGCCCAGAACCTGGAGAAGTTTCCCTGAATATGACACTGAGGTAAGGTAATCTGAAGTTGGTATTTGTATACAGCAGACTGCAATAGCATCCGACATGTCACTTGAACCTCAAGATTTCACTTTCCAAACCCATTCACTCATGCAATTTAAGTTCAAATGCAGAGAATGCATGTGTATAAGACTTGCTTTTTTTTTTTTTCCACTCCAGAACTGTGTGGCAGGCAGCCTAAACCCACAAATACTCAACTTGTTTGAGCTTCATACACAGTAACAAGACAAGACTAGCCAGCTTCACTCTGCTGCACAGCAAGTGCCATTGTGCTGTTAGCCCACCCCTACAGAAAGGCAAGACAAGAAACTTATTCTGTAATGAAATATTGCTTGTTGCTAAAACAGATCCAAGGAAACTCTCAGCATTCCTACAGTCTAAGGCAGGCCCTGAAACTAAAACCACAAAAATTAGGTATTGATATTTTACCTGGGAGGTAATATTTAGAATAAAGTCAGAGACAATCATGCCAATTACTTTTTAAGACAGTAAGACAAGTCAAACCAGATTAATATTTCATTTATGTCCTTAATAAAGGAGTTTGAAGACAGGTTTCCTGTACTTACACAGGGTTGGAATTATTTATTCAGCTACACCAACATCCAGGAGTTGACCAATCTGCAGCTTAACTGTGCTGCATTAACAAATATTTGCAGGCAGCTCTAGCAGCTTTCTTCTCTTTAGTTGTGAGTTACAATGTGTGTTCCATAAACTTGTTAATCTGTAACCTCAATCAGAGGCATAAATCCAAGAAGTGGCATTAAGTCCTGAGCTTTCTGCGTTCATTCATTGACTGGGCTTTCATGGCAAGCCTCTTTGTTGTCTCACACCAGTATCTGGCTTGCTGCTGTCAAAGTGCACAGGGGTGTACGCCAATGCTTCAAGACTCATTTCCAGACACTGTGCTGAGAACTGCACTGTTTTTAACTCAAATAGCAACACACTGAACACAAAAGCAGAACTTTAGAGATGCAAATCCAAGGAGAATGTGCAGAGTTTGCTACTAAGCAGCGGCGTCTGGTTTACGTGCACTTGGAAAGCCTCCAGCCCAGGACATTTAATGCATTTTTGACCCAGTTTTGATGCCTCCTCTCAGAGATAAACAAATCTTTACAATAACAAGCACAAGTTTGAAACCAGCCTGCAGGATGGTTCTTACACCACTTGCTCGAGCGTCACCGGGTTCAGTACCCTACACACTTGTAGCAAGATTGTTTTAAAGGCTTTTCCACAGGTACTGCAATAAGCTGCAGAGGAAAAGTAACATGCATTCAATGTTATTGTGTTATGTGTGCATGAAAAAGAGGCAAAAGTACTGAAGCAAGAGTGAGGTCTGAAGATGACTGCCATACAGGCTCCCCCCAAAAAACCACACGCAGCCCACAGCAATGCCTTGTAGCTTAAGGAGTAGTGGGATGTAATTGCAATGACTGCTACGCATGCGTAGTTTATGCAAACACTGCAGTTCAATTACCTTTTTTCACACACACGCTTTCTTACTGCCTCACTTACTAGCTGCTGAAGGACCTTACACTACACATTTTAGTCAGGTTAGCCTTGAGTTCCAGTGGTGTAATTACAGACATCTTGTTACCAAGAAGCAGTTTGCATCTAGTCCATCTTCAAGCCATCTGTCAGTTTGTTTGCCCCTTTGCACAATCACATTAATGGAAAACTCACACTAGGGCTGACCTCTGCTCTAAGAATCAGAGTGGTATTTGTATGGAAGCAGATGGACAGAAGCCTTAAGAGACTGACATTTGGAAGGGCAAAATTGCACAGCAAAAGGTAAGCCTCAGAGTAGCCTCAGAAGAGCAGTAAGCATTACCCTTTTGTTGTTGTTGTTGTTTTTGAGGTAGCAAGAGAAGTCTAATGAAGCTGAAGAGCTTGGAAGGCAGTTTTTTTGCACAACTACAAGGAATATACTACAGGGAAGAGAACCACAGACTTTGTGTCTAATAGCTGAAGTTTTAAGTTGTTATGTGAACTAGAGAGCACCACGTGGATTAGACTAGCACCATAAGAACTGGACACCTGAATGAGGAAGAGTCTCTTCTGAAGCAGCTAGTATCTACTCTGCCTACTGTCAGCACGCATTAGTAATGGTCAAGGGATCAGAAACTGGATCACAGCCCTTAAACTAGCAAATGCCACATTGATTTATGGTTCAGAGACAGTGGTCCAAGACTTAATTATTTCTTATTGTAGGAGCTTCTTCCAGCCAGATTTGCTGTCAAATAGTAGCACTTGTGTATCCTTTTGATACCAGATTGACTGTGATCCAACTGATCACCTGTATGCCCTTCCTGAAGATCTATTAGCTTATTAGTAGCAAATGAATCTACTTTTGTCCTACAGCACTAGCTACTTGTAGAGTTAAACACTTTGCATATGCTTTAGTGATATTTTGTTTGGGGGAAAAGCAGTAGCAGCAGTGTAGTAAACGTAGGAAAGAAAAAAACTCATGCAGAATCCTTAGACTTAGTCCTCCAGACTTAAAGATGGAAAACAAGAATCAACTTTCACCTTTTCCTTTATTGCATCAACCTGCAAAGGAATTCAGAAGGTGCAGCTTAGAAAAAATCAAATTCCATATTTAGCATATAAAAGGTAGAAACAAAAGCGTCAGGGAAGAAATAATTAAGGTACAGGCGAGTAAAAACAAAGATACACCAGAAGTATCTGCTTTAGAAAGGCAGCTCTGCTTGTAGCTAGATCTTACTGAACTGATTTCATTAGCTACACTACAGTTATATCCTAATCCTTTAGCAGATAATGAAGTTTTAATCTTGAAGAATCCTACTTCAAGACTGCTACTATCAAGAGTATTAGCTTGGTACATCAGCCATATCTGACAAGCAAAGCTATTGCTTAGATAGCTCCCCACCTCCCCCAAAACACAGCATTTAAGGATAGTAAATTGCTATAGGAGCCTTCATGGACTCCAACTTGAGCTAAGCTTTTACTTCTCACAGAAAGAGTCTCAATCATTAAGAAATTTACACCATCTCACTGGAAGATACTCTAAAAGCTTCATCTGGGCAAATCTTGCTGGTGACAGTTGGTATTTAACTCAAATCTGGTTCAAGTCTGTCAGAGCATTACCAAGTACTTTTCCCCATCCTGAATCACTTCAAACAAAAGTGAGTCATAATTAGTGCCATTAAGTATCAGAGCCACATTTTAGAGTTAAATGCACAGCAGACCAAGTTAACTCAAGATGGAGCTACAAAGCTTTTTTAGTAGACAGACTAGAATTTAGTTAGAGCTTGATCCTAGCTGGGATTCCTGACTGACACGACATATAAAAAGCCTGAATACTGGAACTGCTTTAAGACACTGCCTATGGTCAGGCAAATACTACTGATGTAGGTTCTGTAATTGGTAGATAGGGTGGAGTCTGCAAGTGTTTCAGTCTCTTAGAGGGCGAAGTCTCTCCCCAGATGGACTGAAAAATAAGTGTGGACATGGACAGACAGACATTTGACAAAGCCCATATCAATGTTAGTAGCAAGCAGACAGTCTCAAGGCATACACCACACTGACTAACAAGCTTTCTGTGTTGGAGAAGCACCAGCCCTTACCTTGGTCAAGTATTCCTTCATGACCTGAATAAAGTATGGCATGGCAAAGTCCATGATGTTGTGCCTCCACGCTGTTTCCAAGACAACATCTGGCCTTAGGAGATCATAGCAGGTGAAGAGACAAGCACCAAAGCATTCTTTCTTGTTCTCCTGCAAGAACCACTGCAACAACTCTTCCGCCAACTCAGTATCTTTGGATTCTGAAGCATACTGCATTGCATCCTACAACAGGAGAGACTGTTTAGCCTCAGGTGCTGCACTACAATCGCTGACATAGATGTGGTATTTATCTAAGCTGCAATTTATTAGTGACATTAGCAGAGAGGAGGCATTCTGTGACTTGCTTCCAAGAAATTTGTCCATCTACTGCCTCTCTGAAGCAAGATTTTGAAGCAAAATTTGCCAGATTAGCAACAGGCACCATCTAGCGGCATCCAAAAAGATGCAGCTTTACTGGGAAGTCACAGGTCTCCAAACAAGCCAAGTATTCTGCTAAACCAGATGTGTGTAGTGGTCCTACCTTATACAGTCTGTCTTTCTTACAGAGTTCTACACTCTGTTTCCAGCGATTGTTTCCTTTGAAGAGATACGCAGCAATTCTTCTGAACTCTATTAGTTCATGTTTCTCCAAACGTTGAGCGAGAGAAATGTTGTCAAAGTTGTCATAAGCATCTATAGAAGTCCTAAGAGCCTGAGTTAAGTAGAAAAAAAAAAGTTATTTGCACCTCAACTGTACAAATGCATCCACAAAGATGCAAATAGCTTCCATATATCTTAGCTCTATATTCCTGCTTCTAGGAGGATAAAGTATTCTAGCCAGACCTGCAGGAAGGTTTGGGGTTTTTTTGAGAAGCTAGTGTTTGACAGACATGGTGTTTAGGGTATTCCAGTTCGTATTCTTCAGCAGTGACTGCTGAGGTTAAGAGCCTCTGAATACCAGATAGCTGTTCTCCAGAAACAGCAGAACAGCTAGACCTCACAACTGTTTGCCATTTCTGCAAGTTTCTGCCATTTCTCCTTAACACTCACTGTTTGCCTTAAATAAAAGCTCATCTGTCACACTGATAAAGTGGCCAGTCTATCCCCAGCCGGACT